>NC_143252.1:136824221-137127251 GCF_984573655.1 Nuphar pumila | reverse complement strand
GCTAGGGGTGGCAATCGGGTCGGGTTGGTGGGTGGTGTCGGCGGGTTGGTGGGTGGTGTCGGCGGGTTGGCGGGTCAGCATACCTCAACATGAACCCGACCTGTTTATTAAACGGGTCGGCTGTGGCAAACATGAACCCGACCCATTTATTAAACGGGTAACACGACACGACACGGTTAACCCGTTTAATAAACAGGTCGGGTCGGGTAAACGGGTTGGCAGGCAGGTTGGTGGGTCGGGTTCGGGTAAACGGGTAAATGGGTAAACGGGTTGATGGGCGGGTCGGGGTCGGGTAAACGGGTTGGCGGGCGGGTTGGAGGGTCGGGTTCGGGTAAACGGGTTGGCAGGCGGGTCGGGTAAACGGGTTGGCGGGCAGGTTGGCGGGTCGGGTTCGGGTAAACGGGTTGACCCACCCGTCTAACCCGTTTATTAAACAGGTCAGATGGGTTGGCATACCCCTAACACGAACCCGACCCATTTAATAAACGGGTTAGGCAGGTCGACCCATTTACAACACGAACCTGTTTAATCTAAACCCGAACCCGGCTACGAAGCGGGTTGGCGGGTCGGGTCAGATTTTGCCACCCTTACTTACAGCTCCTACTTTCTCATGTCGGAAAAAGTGGGATAGATAATTAAAAAATACTTTGTGTTCTTGTGTACGTATACACACGTGTTACTTTTTTTACCAGCTTAATACTTACAGCTCCTACTTTCTCACGTGGGAAAAGTGGGATGTATAATTAAAAAATACTTTGTGTGCTTGTGTACGTATACACACGTGTCACTTTTTTTTACCAGCTTAATACTTACAGCGCCTACTTTCCCACGTGGGAAAAAGTGGGATATATAATTAAAAAATACTTTGTGTGCTTGTGTAACACATGTGGATGTGTGTATATTTTTGTTTTTTACTCAAAAGAAAGCAGATCCAATACTCGGCTGACTATATTATTCCCCCAAACCTGTCCGCAGTATCAACCAATGTTATCAGTATCGGTGTAAGCATCGTATCGGCAGAATTTTGATACACTGCAGGCTTGAATCGGCTATTTTTTAATAAATGTAAAAAAATACCAACAAATATTTTTTACTATTATTTTAATGGTTTTAACATGTGTCACGTTATGATTGATACATAATAGTTTTTTATTATTTTTGGGGCGATACAGAAAAAATCAATTGAGTATCTGCGGATGCAGCTGGATCGGTGTCCCAACAATTCAGGGCCGATACCGATACTGACAACATTGGTACCGACCTTCAATTTTGCTCCCGCTCCGCATGGTCAATAGATCCGATCCAACCTTGCCCCTTCATGAGCAATGACAAAATCATGTCGTGGAGATCATATCCGCCCGGAAAATTTGTTGGTCAATTAAAATACTAATTTTTATCTTAAAATATAAAAGATATAACATATATACTGTGTTCCAAAATAATAATAAAAATTTTGTATTTTCAAAATATTGAGTTTTTTGTGTACTTCAATAAATACCATGCCGTTACATGGTTTATAGATTGATGCTTAAGCCCCTGATAAGATCCGATTTGATATTTGAGTATGGCAGATCCAGAACAAACATGATCAAGTACATAGGAGGTCGGAACTTGTGATTAGATATATGTCAGAATCAAGTCTAACCAAACCAGATGTTTAAAAAAATATACAAGAAAAAAAAGGGCGTGTTTTATTTTTTGGTTGAATTTAATTTAAATGCGAACTTGTAATTATTGTTATTTTGAAAGATTTTCATTTCGAGGATTAGGGCATGTTTAGAAGTAAAAGTAAAAATAGATGGAATATTGCACTTATGTGGTAAAGAAGGAACCCTTTCAACTATAATGACGCACAGACACAGTTACTAGCGCTATAGTTGGAAAGATTTCTGCATTAGGTATCCATGCGTTTTCCCAGCACTCTCACAGGTTTTTATAAGAAAAGTCTTCTTTTCCAATCAAAGTTTTTTTCTGTTCCAAAGAAGCCATGGAACTTAGATGCCCAAGATGATGTTATGCTCCCATCGAGTTTTTACTCCGCCGGGACTAGCGACCATAGGTAGGGAAGGCCACGACCGTATCACGGTGGAGGGGTTGCTTAATCGATCAAGTACCGCCAATGTGTGTTTCGCTAGAAATATTTGTCGAAAATAGTCACCGAAAATTTTGCTTGAGGAAAAGAGGTTTGGGGACCACTGGTTTGAGACCACAAGAACCCTAGGTTATGTGAAAATATCTTTGGGTTGCGCATAAAAGGTTTTTAGAAATGAAATGCTTGTAGAATTCTCACACTGAAAAAGAATTTTGCATCACTTCATAAAAAAAATTGCGATTTTTGCAAACCTTTCAGGAATTCTACAAACATTTTAAGAATTTACTGTTAGATGTAGGAAGGAAAGGTGAGAGAATTCAAATGAAGAAAACATGGGCTGTTTTCTTTTTTGGAAAAAAGGTTTGGACTTGATGATGTGGAATAGTCCCATATTGAAGAGGTTTGAGTTTGTTGTGGGCTTTATAACCTACATGTAAACTCTTACACTTGTTCCAAAGAACAAGAGGATGGGATGACTACCACACACACGTGCGCCCGCCCGCCCGCCGCGCCGTGCCGGTTCAGGTTCAGGTAATTGGTCTTTTAGGGCCATATCCAATTAAGACCAAAATACCTTTTTGCCCAAAGTTTTTGTGATTATTTAGATTCATTAATGGTTATGAGAAATGATGGGGTTACGCATATGCTAGACGCACAAAATTCTGAGGAAGAAAGACTCTGCGTTTTCTCTATCCCTGCTGTTGCTCTCTCTCTCTCCTGGGTTTTTCCCTGAAGGGGCTCTGTCCAACACGTTGTTCAATGTATATTGTTTTTTGTCTACCACTTCTAAAGTCCTATGGGATCAACTTGACAAAAAGTACAATACTGAAACCAAGGTCTTGAGAAGTACTCGATTGCCAAGTTTCTGAAATATCAGATGGTAGAGGGAAAGTCGGTCACTGAGCAGGCACACGAGTTTCTATTGTTGCTCCACAGTTTGGTTGAGGCTGATATGAAACTTCCTGAGAAGTTTCAAGTAATGACCATCGTGGAGAAATTTCATAAGTCTTGGGTAGACTTAAGTATGTCCCTCAAGCACTGTAGAGGAAAGATCTCCTTGGATGATCTTATGGTAGCCATTACAGAAGTCAGAAACAGATTGCGATATAAACTGAACAACCTAAAGTGAACATGATGACCAGATCCTCTAAGGGCAAGGGACAAAAACCAAAATCTGCAATGAAAAACTAGTTTAAACCTAAGGCCAAAATCTAGAAAAAGGCAAAGAATAAATCGTGTTGGAACTGTGGGCAGGTTGGGCACTCGGCTAAGGAATGTCCTTCCAAGAAGGCCAAAGCTCATGGGACCACAGATGGAATGTCTCAAGTCAATATAGTGACTGAGGTCGTTGGAATCAGTATTGGGTATGTTTTTGTTAACCCGCAAATCTATCACGTTTATGAGCTAACAGAGTGGCTGGTTGACACTGGGAATAATGTGCACGTTTGTGTTGATAAGTCTGTCTTTGTCTCATACCAGGCTGCTGCAGGCATATCCGTGACTATGGACAATTCAACAGCTGCAATGGTGTTAGGGATTAGACGCGTGGATCTGAAGTTTTCTTCAGTACAAGTTTATCTTTACACAGAGTGCACCATGTGCTTGTAGTTAGAAGGAACATTTTAAGTGGTTCATGTCTAGTTAGAGAGGGTTATGAATTTATCTTTAAATATAATAAAGTTGTTATTTTACATTTTGGAGCCTTTATTGGCAAGGGGCATTTAGATGATAGTTTGTTTAAACTTCGTGTTGAACATATTTGCAGTGATAAATTAGAGAATGATATTTCTTTTGATTCATTGTCTAATGTTGCATATAACATAGAATCATCTGATTTATGGTATAATAGATTAGGTCATGTAAATTTTAATTTTGTAAAACACATGATGAACTTGAAGATGATTCCTGAGCAGTCCATAGATAAAACTAAAAAATATGAAATTTGTGTGCAAGCAAAACAATGTAGGAAACCATTCCATACGATTGTTAGAGATTCTGAAATATTAGATCTGGTGCACACAAATATCTGTGAGTTTAATGGAGTGTTAACCAGAAATCATAAAAAATATTTTATCACTTTTATAGATGATGACAGTAAATATTGTTATGTGTATCTGCTAAAATCAAAAAATGAAGCTTTTGATAAGTTTCTTATTTTTAATAATGAAACAGAAACGCAAACTGGTAGAAAACTTAAAAGATTGAGGTATGATAAAGGGAGAGAATATACCTTTAATAAACTTGATGAATATTGCAAATTTGTTGGCATTGTTCATGAGTTTATCGCTTCATATTCTCCTCAATCTAATGGGATTGCGGAAAGAAATAATAGAACCCTAACTGACATGATAAATGCTCTACTTTGAAGTTCTGAATTACCTACCTATATGTGAGAGGATGCTTTGAATACGGCTTGCCATATTCTGAATGGAGTTTCTCAGAAGCATAAGGATAGTAGCCATTTTGAACTCTGGAGAAATAGGAAATCTAGCTTGAAATACCTTAAAGTGTGGAGGTGCCTTGCAAAGGTACTTGTCCCATAGCACAACAGAAAAAAACTGGGTCCTAAAACCGTAGATGTTGTCTTTTTAGGTTATGTAGAGAACAATTATGCCTCCAAGTTCTTAGTAATTAAGTCTGAGATATCTGGTATAGATGTAAACTCTATTGTTGAGCTTCGAGAAGCTACATTCTTTGAGGATGTATTTCCCATGAAAGTTGGTGTACCTCAGAATCTTTCTTCTTTAGGTATACCTTCAATTTTTTGTTTCATTCTCGAACATGCGGAAAGGATGACAGATATGGGGGTAGAACCATCTTGTTCTCATCCTAGACCCATTGAGTCTGAGAAAGTGATTGAACCTAGAAGAAGCAAGAGACCACAGATTACCAAGGATTTGGAAAGTGATTTTATCACTTACCTTATCGAGGATGATACTCCCACTTTTCGAGATGCAATGGCTTCACCTGAAGTAAGGCATTGGAAAGAAGCCATAAAGAGTGAAATGGACTCCATTGTCTCTAATGACACTTGGGAACTGGTTGACCTCCCTCATGGTAGTTTCACTATTGGGTGCAAATGGATCTTTAAGAAGAAGTTAAAACCAAATGGATCCATTGACAAGTACATGACAAGACTGGTTGCCAAGGGGTTCAAACAAAAGAAGGTAATAGATTATTTTGATACCTATTCTCCGGTTACCCGGATGACCACTATTAGGGTGCTTATTGCACTGGCTTCCATTTATGATCTCTCGGTTCATCAAATGGATGTGAAGACTGCCTTTTTGCATGGCGATCTTAAAGAAGAGATTTATATGGATCAACCTGAGGGTTATGTGGCTCCTGATAATGAAGATAAAGTTTGTAGACATGTTAAGTCATTATATGGACTAAAACAAGCCCCTAAACAATGGCATGAGAAGTTTGATAATATTATTTTATCATTTGGCTTTGTTGTCAATGAATCTGATAAATGTGTTTATTACAAAGTTAAAAGTGATGCATGTATCATTTTATGCCTGTATTTAGATAATATTCTATTGTTTGGTTCCAATATGGAAATTGTGAATGAGACAAAGTCGTTTCTTAGTAGTAAATTTGATATAAAGGATATGGGTGTTGCAAATGTGATCTTAGGCTTAAAGCTGACTCGTTCAGCTGAGGGGATAACCATTTCTCAATCTCACTTTGTTGAAAAAGTACTTGAAAATTTTGGCTATAACCAAGGGAGATCTGTAGCAACTCCATATGACACTTCTATTCATCTTCTTAAAAATACGATTGGTGTCCCTATGTCTCAATTAAGGTATTCCCAGATTATTGAAAGTTTGATGTATATTGCAAATTGTACGAGACCGGATATTTCATTCTCCATGACAAAATTAAGTAGATACACAAGCTGTCCAAATCGCACTCATTGAAAGGCATTGGTTAGGGTACTCAGGTACCTGAAATGAACTATTTTCTTGAGTTTGCATTACAAGAGATTCCCTACCGTTTTTGAGGGATATAGTGATGCGAGATGGATAGCCATGAACTCTGAGAGTTATGGCGTGATAGGGTATGTTTTTACCTTAGGCAGCAGTGTAGTCGCTTGGAGATCAGTAAAGCAGACCATCTTGTCACAATCTACTTTTGAGGCTGAGCTCTGTGCTCTAGATATCACAGGATTGGAAGCTGAATGGTTAAATGGACTTCTTAAGGAACTTTCTTTAATGAGCAAACCAATTCCTGCTATATCTGTGCATTATGACAATATGGTCACAATTGCAAAAATTAAAAGCACAAAATATAATCAAAATCAAAGAATAAACATCCAAGTCAGAATAAAATCTGTAAGAGAACTGGTGTCTCAGTTAGTGGTTGTTGTGGACTATGTTGGATCCAAAGAGAACACAACTGATCCATTAACGAAAGGACTAGATAAGTCATTAGTCCTAAAATCTAGAGAAGGGATGAGACTGAAACTCATCAGTAGTTCATCTACAGTAGCAACCCAACCTATCTGAGTGGAGATCCCACAAAGTAGGTTCAATGTGGTAATAACAAGCTGTAGGGTAAACTTGATAGCATCTTATTTATGGGATATTATGTATATGTGTATGTTCCCCTGTTTACTCTGAAAATGTGTTGTAGCTACTAGTTAAGGAAGAGTTAAAACTCTGAATGGGTTCAAAACCTTATAGGCGAGATGTTAGCAGTGCATCTCTAGAGAAGCCCACCTATGTGAGTGTGACTGTGTGACTGCAGTTTAAGGAATTGGGTTATTCCTGAAGTCACTCATGAAACAGGATTCGGGTGCATGGCCTTTAACGCACTGCACCTAAAGATTACAACCAGAACCTTTATCATGTTGTTGCTAATGGACACTCTTACACCAAATGTTCAAGTTAACGACTTCAGTTCACTTCGTTCTTGTGGGTGTAAAGTTAGTCAACTAAGGTAGTAGTTCAAACCGGAAGGTAGCATTACTGAAAGCATGATATGTCCTGCTGCAGATTATCCCATCTTGCATCTTGGTTTCCTCCCGTTTTCATTCTTTGAATTTGTGAGGGAATGTTGGATGTAGAAAGAAAATGTGAGAGAATTCAAATGAAGAAAACGTGAGTTGTTTTCTTTTTTGGAAAAAGGTTTGGACTTGATGATGTGGAATAGTCCCATATTGAAGATGTTTGAGTTTGTTGTGGGCTTTATAACCTACATGTAAACTCTTACACTTGTTACTAAGAACAAGAGGATGGGATGACTACCACACACACACACACGCGCCGTGTCGTGCTGTGCCGAGACGGGTCAGGTTCGGGTTCGGGTAATTGGCCCTTTAGGGCCATATCCAATCAAGACCAAAGTATCTTTTTGCCCAAAGTTTCTGTGATTATTTGGATTCATTAATGGGTCACGACTCTTCATAGTTTGTATCCGTTAACGAGTCTCGACTCCTCGGATTCCGTAACGGATCTCTGCCACGTTTTTGTAACAGTTCGTGGGTTATAAAAATGTGGTTAGGGTTGGGATTACGCATATGCTAGACGCACAAAATTCTGAGGAAGAAAGACTGCATTTTCTCTCTCCCTACTGCTCTCTCTCTCTTGGGCTTTTTCCTGAAGGGGCTTTCTGCAACAAGCGGTTCAGAGAGGTTGCCTTCGAAGGACGATCTGTCGGAGTGCACCAGTTCTGATCGTCGAGGCTATTGTATCCTGGGGGAAGGACGTCGGACCCTGATTGCATTGTATGTGGGGGCGAATCTTCTCTAAGGGGAGTACTTTCGTACGCCTTAGCCTTTTACATAATAATAACATGTTTCTGTTGTTTTTATTGTGTTTTTTGCATCTGTTTGTTCATGTGATATTGTCTGGATTTTGGTATCATACGGAAATCGATATGTTTGCTCCCTGTTTCTGTTTCGATCGACTGTTAATCATGATTTTCATACTGTTGTATATCCTGATGTATGTCATGATGTTGATTGTGAAACAATGTGATCTGAAATACGATCCAACATTTACATGGTGAATGCACACTTTAAGTGTGCTCCAGCCCTGACCACCCACCATCTAACTGTATACCAAAAAGTGGTGGGTGTTTAGGTTACACGATCAACTAACTGTTTTGCATATTTTGCTTTTTGTTTTATGGTTGATGACAGTTGAAATGGTTCTTTATGGTTAATGGACTCTAATTATCTGTGTGTTTGTTAACAGGGAACCATTAATAATGAGACTCTGGGCTACTTTATTGGAAGGACTTACCTCTTTCTAACATCACTGGGTATCAACAAGGATCGCTTGCACTCCCGTCAGCATTTACCTAATGAGATGACCCACTGTGCTGCAGATTGTTGGGACGCAAAGATTGAGTGCTCCTATGGATGGATTGAATGTGTCGGCACATGCTGATAGGTCGGAATATGATCTGAATGCACACACGGTAATAATTTGAGAACTTTTGATGCATAACTACAGACCTATTTTTCACTTTTCGACTTTATATGAGCTGTAAAATGGGCATTGTTGATTGCGGTGTCTCCTTTCTATATCTTGATTCCATTTGATGCACCAGAACTCCCTTTGTTCTTCCCCTACTCATCACCTATCATTGTATGAGATGCTTTTTCTTTGGCACCTTGATCGATTTAGTGTGTAAATTTTAGTGGATACGAGAAAGCAACAATTTCACATGTCCTGTCATTGGTGTTTTATTCCAGTCGATTGTCAGTTTGGATTGCACTGATGTTCATAACTGTTTGTTTTTTGAAATTTCATGAAGTCTGAGTTTGTTTAATATAAAAGTCATGATTGTTCTGGTGGCTATGAATGGCAGCCTTTGTAATAATTGTATTACAATTAATTATACTCGAGTTTGCTGGAGAGAAAAGAAAGAATTATAAAAGGGCTGAAGAAGCAACAAGAAAGAACTAGAGACATTATTCTTATTGTATTCAAAGTTATTTCGTACTCCAGCAAGTCTAGCCGTTTCCTCTGTTATGATTCATGAGATAGTCTATTGCAGCTGCAAATGTTACCATATTATATTAATATTTGATATGAATATCACTCAAAATTTTGCCAAATCTTTGCTTGGAAATTGTACGTAATTTTAGGATCTTTTCTCGTTCCACTGCAATAATGCATTTAAGAAGAAATGACCAAATGATTTCTCAAAAAAAAGATCAAATGAATCTTGTTTCATTTTCACAATAAACAGTGGGCATTAAGGCACTGCCTTCTGGTTGTGATTGTCGTGTGATGCATTTGATGATTTGCGTTGATTTTCATATTAACTAGTACTCATTAACTGCCGGAGTGGATGGCTCCTGAAATTCTTCGAAATGAACCTTCAGATGAAAAGTATGTCAAGCACAGAGCTTTCTAATATAAATAGTTTTTAAAATTTGTCTTCAATACAATGTTGATTTCATACATTCACACTTGTCGAGAGGTTTCTTGGCTGAAATCATGTCTTTATTCACTTGAAGGTGTGATGTCTATAGCTTTGGGTCATCTTATGGGAACTTGCTACCTTACAACAACCATGGGCAGGAATGAACCCAATGCAGGTTGTTGGTGCTGTTAGGTTTCAATATCCGTTCGTCATAGTCAATTTCACATGAAGGATCTGGGTCCTCTTCGGTTCTTCTTGAGTGTACATTTGGATCAACAATCATATCGTTTCATTCTTTTGCAGCAAAAGTATGCTAGGGAATGCTGGCATGAAAATTTGTACTCACTCCCATGGCTATTCCAACTTGTTGGGTCATAGTTTTTCCGATGATGTTGATTTTCCTGAACCTGAAAAATTTCGAAGCATTATTGATGCCTTGCAGAAGTAATTAGAAAGTGTTGGAAAACATAAGTATATCTGTCCATTTTATATAAATATTACCATTATATATATAATTCTTTAGCACTCAATCTGTTGCCATGCTCATTTATGTCTTATGCGTATGAAGCACTGGTTAGCTGATAACCAAAAATGTGCTTTTGAAATTGTGAATCTGGTTGCAGTGCTTGAAGGTTATTTTCAATAGTATCACTTCAAAATGCTTTGCAGCAGTGAACAACTTTATGCAGCATGTGTAGACTTCCAAAGTTAAAAGAATCTGTGGCTACTTTTAAGCCAACACGGCATGTCTCTGAGCCTCAATTGGTAGGAATTTAGGAAATTGGATAACACTTGTATTAACAAGAGAGAAGGATGGAGTAACAAAATTACAGAAATCACTTAAATGGCAGACACACTGGTTTCAACTTCCTTTTTTGTGAGCCTTTTTACACGTGACTTTATCAATTTGGCTTGTTTCTTGAATGTTACCAAGTTTTGAAGGCTGGATTAGAGCTTGAACCACTTGAAATTTTGGCTGGAGCTTTTAGCTAAGTTTCAATTTACCTCTCTCTCTCTCTCTCTCTCTCTCTCTCTCTCTCTCTCTCTCTCTCTCTCTCTCTCTCTCCTCCCCACCCCCAAGTAAATTAACCTTGTGATTTGCTTGAAGAGACCTAGAGTCATAACAGAGCCAAACTTATTTACACCTAAGTTTGTGCTATTCTACTTCTAGAACAGATTTTAGTCACTCTAAGTTTGGAAGAGCTGATGACAGTGGAACTGACATATGCAGTTAACACCCACTCATTTAGCCATTGTCATGGAATATGCAGATGGACGCGAGCTTTTTGAGAGGATATACAATGCTCATAGATTCAGTGAGGATGAGATCTTGCTGGACTAATTAGTACCCATTAATAAATACCCATCAGTTGTATTCACTTCTTTGTTTATAAGGCTGTAAATCCATCTTCTATTACTTTTGCTCTGAAACAGACAAGATATTTCTTTCAACAACTTATATAAGGAGTCAGCTACTGCCACTTAATGGTATATTTAGCCACTTGTCAAAAAATTTCTTTTTTGATGGTTATTATTTCTTCATGTAGCTTTGTTTATTTTTTATGAGAATATACCTACAGACATTTGTCATATGCAGGAAATTTGTCACAAGGACCTAAAACTTGAAAACACTCTTCTGGATGGAAGTGCAGCACCTCGGCTTAAAATTTGTGATTTTGGTTACTCCGAAGTAATTTTCTGCTGTTTGGATATTTGGTTTTCGTAGCCTTTGATTTATTTGTAAGACCTTTCTTTTGCTTGTGTGCAGTCTTTGTTATTGCATTATAAGGCCAAATCAACGGTGGGAACACCAGCACATATTGCCATGTTATATTTCCAATAGAATGTTGCTTTAGATTTTGGTTGTTATGGGGCATGATCCATGAATAACTAAAGAAAAAATACCATTAACTATGGATATGGGCTGTAGTTAATAGTCATCGGTGTCCAAAGTCATTAAGGAAGGCCTTTGACCGTACTTAATATTCAGTATTGACTATGGCCAGCTGCCATAGTTGATAGTTTGCCATTACTGGTTAGAGTCATCGGCCATAGTTAATGCTATGATCATTTACTACGTCTCAGCCATAGTTAATGGTATTAGATACGGTACTATCCACTATGATTGCTGGCCATAGTCAAAGATTATTTACTATGATTTTTTTAGCATTAACTACGGCCAGCGGCCATAGTTAATAGTACAAAATTTTGTAATATGGTGTAGTCCATGTCATCTGATTTGGTTGAATTTTCTATTGAATTTTTTATAGTTTTATGAGATACTTATAAGGATGACCTATGCAGTCTACTACATGAGTTTCATTCTAATGCCTCCCTACCCAAAGCTCTTGGTAGGTCCTTGATGGTGCTCATTCCTAAAGATGGTTCTCGAAACTCAATTGACAATTTTTGGCCTATTGCGTTTAGTGGCTCGATTTATAAAATTGTCTCTACAATATTGGCGATGAGACTTCAAAAGGTGTGCGATAAGATCGCATCATCAAATCAGCATGCATTCATTGAGGGAAGAAGATTGCACAAGGGTTTTATTTTAGCTCATGAAGTAGTCCACTCATTGTGTTGCTCAAGTTAGATCTTTTTAAAGCTTTCAAAATGGTATATTGGAACTTTCTTATTGCTTGCTTAGAAAAACTTAACTTTGGAGATAAATGGTGTCAATGGATTAAGGAGCTCCTTCGCATCTCAACCACGGCCATTTGCATCAATGGATTCCAAGGCATGTTCTTAACTTACATAGGGGTAGGGGGTTACGTCAAGGTGACCCTTTCTCTCCTCTACTTTTCCTTGTCGTTATGGAAGCTTTGTCCTCTTTGCTTCACTCACCCACCTCTAGTGGAGTATTTGTGGGAGTCAATGTGTCAGGAAATCATCACTTCTCCCATGTTCTCTTTGCCAATGATATTCTCATATTTGGTCCTGCAAGCCTACCCAACATTATGAAATTGTGGACCTTACTCTGGTTTTTTTTAAGATCTCTGGTCTCTTCATAAATGGTCACAAATCATGTTATATTCATATTCCTCTCAAGGAATGGGGGGCGGTGACGTGGTTTGCTACAAAGATTTTTGGGTGCCAAAGCGGTATGCTTCCCATCAAATACCTTGGATTTCCTCTTCATCTTGGTGTTTCAAGAGATGGTTATTGGAGAGTAGTAGAAGAAAAAATGATGGTGAAAATCAATGCTTGGGCTAGGTTCAATTTAGCAGTTGCCATGAGAGTTACTCAAGTCAAACGCGTCCTATCTTATTATTTGTTGCACTTTGTTCAAAGTTTTCAAATCCCAAAAAAAACTAGGATGATGATTAATAGGGCTTTTCAAATCTTTCTTTGGTCCGAGAAGAGGCAAAAGGAGATATTGCATTTGGCATACTAGGAGACCATTTCTCTGTGTAAGGAAGAGGGGAGATGGAATACCGCACTACTATTAAAATGGTTTTGACTATTGTTCATTGATCAAAAGCCATGGGTAGAGGTTGTTAAACAAAAATATAGCTTAAAGGGTTTGGAGGAGCAAAATGGATGGATGAGAGGTTCCGGGATTTGGAAGGGATGGTCAAAGCTCTTGCCGTTGTTTTTAGAGTCCTTTCGAGTTCATTTGGGAGATGGGAACAAAACCTGGTTTGGGAAGGATGTATGGGGTGCTTCAAAGATATCTTCCATAGCTTGTATTGGGTAGCCAAAGGAAAGGAGGGTGAGATATCTTAGTTTTGGGACCATCAATTGTTAATGCAAACAGGTGACAAATAAGGATTTAAGGAAAAATGAAGATCTCAAGCCTAGAGGCACGTTCTTAAGATCGCTATCTTTAGAACTTCAATTGCCACACTCCGAGAATTCTGAAGATGTGAAAAGGGGTTTGTTACGACTGAGTTTCCAGGATACAACTAGGCTTGAACCTCAAGAGAGTCACTGCTTTGCAAAAACAGATGACCTCTCCCACACTTGAACTCTGCAAGCCAAACCGAGAAGAAAAAAATGAGAAAACTGGAGAGACAGAAATTCAGATGCCTCAAAAGATGAAAAATGAAGAGATTTATAAACTTTTAGAAAGGCCAAAATGTTTTTCGATAAATAAGATTAATGGCTATAAATCTGATGATTTAAAATTATGATGAAAAGGTCTTTGAACGACCACCCACCTTTGACTGTTGATTAAAGGCCTTCAAAATCGTCCCACACTTGAACTATGTAAGCCAAACCAGGAAGAAAGAAATGAGAAAACTGGAGAGTCAGAAATTCAGATGCCTCAAAAGATGAAAAATGAAGAGATTTATAAACTTTTAGAAAGGCCAAAATGTTTTTCGATAAATAAGATTAATGGCCATAAATCTGATGATTTAAAATTATGATGAAAAGGTATTTGAACGGCCACCCACCTTTGATTGTTAATTAAAGGCCTTCAAAACCGTCCAACAGCCACAATGCACCATAAACTCTATATAAATGCAATTAAAAGCCTTTCAAACGGTCAGACGTCTCAAAACCGAAAAGTCACAACGGACATTTGCACCTCGCATCAAAATGCTACATTGCGCACCTCAAGCGCCCTTGCGCATGTGCGTGAATGACGCATCCGTTACTGCACAATGCGCAACAACGTTCACAAGCCGCTTAAAGACTCAAGGATTACCAAAGTAAAGAATAGAGAACAAATCATCTATTTAAACCACTTGAAAAACTTCTCTCTCTTAGATATGGGACTAAACCTTTTCAAAACACTTTTGGTGGGAAACAATAAATCACCAAGATTTTATAGTTATATTTTAAAACTTTTATAACATCAATTTGGGTGAAAAATTCAACTAAGGAGAAACCCATCCCCTAGTGTATTTAAGGAGTGGATGAGCCTTAGGCGATTATTGGATACCCTTAAACAGGTTTCTAGACATGATGGCCTGTATTGGAAGCATTCCACAAATGGCATCTTCTCTGTCCCCTCTTGCTACCGGATGCTCGGGTCCCCTTCTCTCCAATGGTTCTCGGACAAAGCATTGTAGGATCATGCTTTCCCAATCCGTGGCTCTCTCATGGGGTGGTTGCTTCTACAAGACCGACTACTAACGGATCATGCAATGAAAAGCATGGTCTTTAGCTTTCCAAGCCAATGTGATCTATGTAAAGGAGTAGAAGAAATTCCATCTCATCCTTTTTTGGGGGTTGTGATTATTCTAAAGACTGCTTTGCAAGGGTATGGCAAGTTCCTAATAGTTTATGGAGTGAAGTTTGTGATCTTAGAGTGCTGATTGCAAAATTGATCCAAGGAAAGAGCAACAAAATTGTTTTCCCATGGAGATGTTTTGTATTGATCTTATGGCGCTTAATCTGGTTGCAAAGGAATGCCAGACGATATATAGAATGTGTGTTGCCAAGTTGTGTTTTGGCTCAAACAGACCTGCCCGAACTTCGCCAAAGGATCCGCTTCAAGTGGCCACATCTTAGCGAGCCTTTTGCTCTTAAGTTTTGAAACTGATTTGTAAAGAATGTTTGAGTGACATCTCGTCATTCTTGATGTAATCAGTTCCTTGATTCTGAATGAAATACTGAATATTTTTCTTAAAAAAAAAGTTTGAAGAAAACAGAAAGGTTTTACCAACATAAGCCTGCTAATATACAGTCGATGACAGAGGATGTTTTCTTTCCAGTCCTGATAGGGTGCAATCACATGGCACACAATTTGTGCATTAAGCACTACCCTCCATCAGGCCTTGGGCCCCACAACTGACAGGCCCTGTCCCCAAGATGGACGGTGATCAGGTGCTTAATGCAATCATATTGCACCTGATCTTTTCACTTTTCTTTTGGCCTAAGCCAAAAACAACATTTTGGTCATAAGCCAAGCCAGGTTTGTGAGATAGATTGGTCGTCCAATGAAGGATTTGACACTAATTAAGTACCCAACATTTGGGCACTCTGAAACATACAAATACCGAGAGATTTATGAAAATCTCATGATAATTTCGCGAGAAATTGCCATACTGCAATTTCTAGCGAGATTTTCAAAATATCGCGAGATTTATAAAAAATCATAAATATCATGATTTAAACATGATATTTATGTTTTAAACGGCTATTTAACATGAAAAACTGTGTATTTTTATTTTTAATGATTTTTATTAATATTTTCTTATAAAAAACAATTTATTTATTTATTTTCTATTGCTGAGATTTTGCCAAAAAAAAAACACGAGATTTACGACAAATTTTCAATTTCTCTTGAGTTTTTGAAAACCGAGATTTTGCCAAAAAAAACGTTTGTCACTATGCTCTGTCCGAACAATCCTATATGGTTTTTTTTTTTTGGATGATGAGGAACTCACTTAGAGAATTGGGCCTGCCACCTTGTGAGGTAAATCTTGTGGTCAATGACCACCTTACTTTGTGTGCTCCAGAGATCGATTTTTTTTTTTAAACAATCTTGTGCATAAAACCATACAACATAGTTTACAACAAGGCATAGTATCTAAGGTGGGCTGCTTGAGCCATGGGACATAAACTAGGTATCAAGTGTTTGATGACACCCACTAATCTAACAAAGTGGGATAATTACTAATATCAAAATTTGGAGTACAATACATATTCCCTGATTATCTAGATTAAATTTCTGGACAAGATATATTCGATTATCATTTCACTCGAGATTTGATTGAGTTGAAGAGATGTCTCGATGACCATATGGCTTGATTACAAAAGACTCTATGTGGGCTGAGTTCATAAGAGCTGAGTAGTTGAGTAAGCATAGTATGTGGACCGCTAGCCCCCAAAGCCAATCATTCGTGGGCTTGGAAGGGCATTTGCTGGGGGTGGAGGACCAGTGGTCGGTTAAGGCCAAGCCCTTGTGGGTGCAAATTAACAATAAATAAGATGCCTGTAAGGTTCTGTAGGCATTATTATGGAAAAAGCAATCTCTCGCACCCTGGCACAACAACCATTAATTATGAAAACAACCACGAAAAAACGTTCAAAAAATGATAATACTGTCCTTGTAAGATGGTACATTTTTAAAAATGTTTTACAATTTGTTGAAATCCTCTCCAGGTAGACTTTTTTAAGATATTTTTACCATTTGTAAACCTCCTTTTTAACTTTTGCATGTGAATCTCGTGACATTCACGTATATATACACTACAAGAAAAATGGTCATTAGCGACGAAAGTTTGCGACAAATTTTTTTCATCGCAACTTTGCGGTGGATTAACGAGAGAAACAAATCCGTCGCTAAAATCCATAATATTTACGAAAATAACGACAGAAAACTTTCATCGCCAAATCCGTCACTAATTAGCAACGGCTTAACGACGTCAGGTTTTTATCGCAATACCCGCGACATTTAGCGATGGATTTGGCAACAGAAGTTTTTCCATCGCTATGTAACGACGACATTAGCGACGGAAATATTCCGTCGCTAACTGGTCATGTAAATTTGCGACGGAGTTGCAACGAAAGTAGGCCGTCGCCAAATTTGTCGCTAACACTACAAAAAAAATGCTAATTAGCGAGGAAAATTTTCCCTCGCTAATTCCGTCGCTACTTTTCGATTTAAACCGTCCCACTTAAGGCGTGAAATTTTCCCTCTCTCCCGTTCAAAATTTAAACTGATGTGAGATTTAAACCGTTCCCAAACGAGCGTTCTTGTGAGCAATTTCCTTGCCTCCGTCCTGATCTTCCCCTTCGGCCCCATCAGAGCCCAGGCGTCGAGGAGGTCAAGAGACCACTGGCAATTCCGCAAGAGGAAGCTATCGATGTTCAATTCGATCAAGTTCTTCTGATCGTAAATCATCTTGTTACACCCGTGCATCACCAAATTGGAGTCCTTGTAGCGATCCCAGGGGAGCTCAAAGACCATGTCAGTAAATATGGCGTCGTTGTCCATCCACTAGAAGAATTCGACCTCCAGGTGCGAGAGGAGGAGCTTTCGAATCAACAGAAGCTTCGCCCAGAAGCCGGCCATCTCGGCGTCGAGGAGGACCATGTTGTAGAAGATCTCGATGTCGTGGAGGCGACAATAATCAATTTTGTTCCTGATCAATTTCAGAAGGTAATGGTCGCCCATCGGGTTTTCGCATGCCTTCAGCGACGAGCCGGTGACAAGGAGGACTCGGGGCTTGCCGTAGGAGACGAAATTGGGGAAATGCGGGTGGCGGGCGATCCATTCCGACCTCTGTGAGTCTCAATCGGAGATCTTGGGGTCGAGGGAGTATGGCTTGCTGGGATCCGGTGGTAGGTCGTCTTCCTGCTCTGCCGCCACCGCCGAAGAATCGGTCCAAGTCCGGCCTATTGCTGTCGGAATACCACCCGGCAGGGTGCATTTTTTTTTTAATTTAGCGATGGATATTATTTGTCGCTAATTTAAAATTACGAAGGACTCACGACGAATATGATCCATCGCTAATTTAAAATAGTGACAGACTCGCGATGGATCATTTCCGTCCCTAAGCCATCGCAAATTAGCGACGAAAGTAGCAACGGATAAGTTTTGTCGCTACTTAGTGATGAAAAATTTACGATAGAAGCTATCCATCTCTAATCCGACGCTAAGCTGTTTAGCGACGGATTTAGGTCATCGCTAATCAACAGGTTTCTTGTAGTGATATATATATATATATATATATATATATATATATATATATATATATGAATCTCTTGTACAAATATATTGTAAACCTCTAAATATGGTTAAAATCATCAAAGAGATGTGCATCATATTTGCACGGATCTCCTAACTTTCGCATATGTTGCGAACCTCTGAATATAATTAAAATCATTAAAGAGATTTACAACATATTTGAGTGGACTTTCTGACGTTCACACAAATATGTTGTTAATCTCCTTGATGATTTTAACCATATTTGGATATTCACAACATATTTGTACGAACGTAAGGAGGTCCCCGTAAATATATTTGAAGGTTCGTAACATATTTGTATGAACGTCAAGAGGTTTGCAATATATTTATGCAAATATCAAGAATTTTGCAATATATTTGTGTGAACGTCACGAGTCCTATAAAATGAATTTTAACATGAACATCCTATAGCATTTATGAGTAAGGCATATCAAAGAAAGTGGACATCATGAGTGCCTATGACAGAGAAATGCTTGTTATCGTATTGGCAATTGAGAAATGAAGACTGTATATTCTTGGAAGAAGATTCAAAGTACGGACTGATCATTACAACCTCAAATACCTTATAGAACAATGAATAACTACAGTCAGCCAACAGATTGTAAAATTATAAAGCTATGATTTTGAGATTGAATATAAAAAGGGATCATGCAACAAGGTAGCAAATACACTATCGCGTATGGGGGAAGACAATCATAGTAAAGACAAATATAGCTTTGAGGACAAAGGATAGGCGAAGCATGGGAGACTGATGCGACCCGCAGTGAAAAGCATTCAAGCTAGAGTAGCCAGTTGTATCAGTTAGCGCTGCCATGCAAGCACAACCACGACAGAAGGCCGCACTCGCCAGTGTGGGATGAAATGCTTGTACAGAATAATGGTGCCATCAAGCTTGCCACTTTAGCTTAGAGCCAGCAGATCTTTCGGCCAGTCAGTGTGCGGTTGAGAGCGCACCACATCAGCAAGTCTGGATTCAGTGAATGTGTGCCTTTGGGCACCACTTCAACAGAGTGGGTTCAATGTATGTGCGCCTTTGAGCTGGTTAAGACTACTTATGACAGTTGGAATATTGTTGTGGTTTTTCTTGCCCGGTTTCTGGTTTTGTTCAGCCTATAAATAAGGCTCTTGTCTAGCATATTGTAATCTTTGGAATTTTTGAATAAAATTTGGACTTCGGTCTTTGGAAAGAGAGAATTCTCTTTGATGTCTTGTGCATTCGATTCTCTTAGAAAAATTCAAGACTGACACATTGTGTCCTTCCTTGGGCCAATTCTCGCTGGTTTTAAGCTAGTGGAGTTGGAATTGATCTTTATTCAGCGCTTCGAGCCTAGATCGGATCCATCGCACGTCTGACGATATTGCGGATTCCTTTGGAGCATTACATTGCAGCGAAGATGTCAAGAGCGCAACTCTCATTTTGATTAATCAATGAGTGCTTGACTTCCCTTCATTAATTTTCAGTTTGATCAGGCACAAACGTTCACTACTTGTTCATTTCCTTGTGCCTCATCTATCGGATCGAGCGACTGCAACTGTCGCACGTGAGGACTCTTATGTCGCAGCAGAAGACCTTTCATAATCACTTCCAGGCATAGGGAGGCTTTTCGGCCAGTGAACGCCTACTGCCAAAAGCAAAGAAGGCTCATCGCCTTTGAATCAAAGTGTCGCAGCCATGGAGGCTTCATCCACAGACCGAAGAATGTGATGATCCTTAGCCTTTGACGCAATCAGCCTGTGCGTTAAAGCATTAGTGCCGCGATAGCAGCTACAATCCCTATTGAGCTGCTGAGCCGCAGCACCGCACCGCACCTCCGCCTTGCTCACATAACCTCACCTGCCACCCTTGCTAAGCAATGCTCCATTGCCACACACTCTTGCGTTGCCCAGTTTGCACAACGATCGAGCGACACCTTTAGCTGCAGCAGACGCACAACGCTTAGTGCGCCGTAACATTTGTGCACCACATGCACCACAACATCCTTCATCGCAGCACGCACAGCATCTGTGCACTGCATAAGCCGCAGCATCCACCCACTACAGCACGTGCAACCTCCTCACCCGCACACGCATCTCTTCTACCGCGCATGTAAATCTCGAGTGCACTGCCCCTGCAGTGCTTGCTCACTCTGGTGCACTGCCTCCTGCAACGCGTGACTACGACGCGCAGCTTCCTGCTACGCGCTCTAACATCACACCTCATGGTGTCATTTCCTGCAACAAGCTACCTCCCAACAGATCACTTGAATGTGCTCAACGCAAGGCAGTGACAACAACCTGCAGAGTCATTGTACATCACTTGGCAGACTGTTGCATTCTAAGGAGGCTAAGAACCTCCCTTGACTAGCAGTCACTTGTAAGCTATCGTGTGAGACAACAATGACTGAGTTCGGCTGATTGCAGCCAAGGCTGCCTATGGCATGTTTTGTGAGCAGAATTCAAAGGAGCACTTGTAATTCTTTTGCTAAGCTTGTAACCTAGCCTCGGCCTAGACGAAACCCCCCTTCCCACCTTGTAATAGTGTAGTGATATGGTAAAGATCTATCACAAGTATACACTTCACAAGTGGCACCGAATACAAGGTCTAAAAAGAGAGAGGAGCTTAGAAGGATAGCTCAACAACTCCAAACTTCCATGCAAAATGATTGTAGAGACCTCAAGCAAGGTCCTTGCCTTCGCAAAATGGATCCTAAAACTAAGGTTCCACCAAGTGGTATCAAAACTAATGAAGGTCATAGAATGAATGAAGGTTCTAGCTCTCAAACCAAATTCATGAGAAAGCTCACTCAAAGGGATGAGGAGTCAAATTCACGTATGAAAAAGCTTGAATTGCTCATGCTTCAACTCACTCAAAACGTCAATGCCATGGTGAGAGAAAAATAACAAGTGACTCCAATGCAAGATCATGAGACACGGTTTAGAAGTGATGAAATGGGTAATGAAATTCCACTTTAGAATTTTATTCAAAAATATAAGATTAAAGTAGAGTAGAGCTGCCTACTTTCAAGGGAGAAAACACTATAGAATGGTTGTTTAAAGTCATTCATTATTTCGCATGCCATCAAACTCCTAATGACCGTAAGGTTGATGAAGTTATATCATGGTTGGAGGAGAATGCATTGCGATGGTACTCTTGGTATGAGATTATGTATGAAAAGCCGGATTGGCCAACCTTCCAACAAGCGATAATAGAGAGATTCGACCCTACACTTATGGTCAATCATAGTGTAACCCTTAAACAACTCAAACAAAAGAGAACGCTAGATGAGTATCAAAGTGAATTTGAAGAAGTATGTTTGATGCTTCCACCTATGGATCAAGGAACCTTATTTGGTTCTTATGTAGGGAGATTGAAAGATGAGTTAAGGATAGAAGTGCTTGCAACAAATGTGTACACCACACGTGAAGCTTACAAAGGCTCCAAGCTTTTTGAAGAGAAAATGAAGTTGAGTACTTCAATTCATAAATGGAAAGGCAAAGACAATTTCAAAGTTTTTAAATCAAATCCAAGAGAAGACAATAAAAGAGGAGGCCTGGCAAAGCATAAATCCGAGTATGTGACCCAAGCACAACTAGATGAAAAAAAAAGAAGTATTTTCGATGCGGTGAATTGTGGAACCCAAGCCACAACTGCAAAAGTTTAAAAATTCTGCAAATCCAAGAGGAGGAGGAGAGGAAAGAATCCTAAGAGAAAACACTAGAAGAAAGTAAAGGATATCATGCACTATCAAGAAATGTTAGTCCAAACTCGATGAAGCTTGAAGGCAAGCTTAATGGCCATAAGGTTCAAGTGTTAGTAGATATCAGGGCAACACATAGTTTTATTGAAGAAAAAATGGCTTTGAAAATGGGTTGTCAAATCAAGTAACATCCAATGTTTCAAGTTTTCATTGGTGATGGTGGAAGTTTATAATGCACTCAAGTTTGCCAAGATTCTCCACTTATGTTCAATAAATCCAAGTTCTTGGTAGATCTCTATCTACTTCCAATTCAAGGAATGGATGTGGTCTTAGGAATCACATGGCTTAAGCAATTGAAAAAGTTTTATAGGATTTCAGGAATATGGAGATGAGTTATAACAAAGGGAATGAATATGACATTCCAAAGCAAGCAATTCAAAGGAGGTTGAAAACAAGGAAGTACTTCAATTGTTGAAATCAAGCAAGAGTATTGTTTTATGTTTGGTTAAAAAATTTGAAATGAAAGAAAACCAAACAAACATTTCAAGTGATTTGGCTCAAGTGTTAGAGGAGTTCCATATGGTGTTCCAAGAACCTAAGGAATTGCCACCACCAAGGACCCAAGATCATCATATTGTGTTGGATGAAAATTTCAAGCCTACAAGCGTTCGACCATATCGATATGCAGTCACCCAAAAGGAGGCTATGGAGGAAATGATAAAAGAAATGCTTGAGATTGGAATTGTTAGGCCAAGTTCCAGCCCATTTTCTTCTCCAGTGTTATTAGTCAAAAAGAAACATAATACATAGAGATTTTGCATTGATTATCGAGTACTTAACAATATCACGGTTAAGGATAAACATCCAATACCGGTTATTGAAGAATTGCTTGATGAATTACATGGAGCTAAACATTTCTCCAAGTTAGATTTGAGAGCGGGGTATCACCAAATAAGGATGGCCGAGAAAATATATAAAACCTCTTTTTGAACTCATAATGGACAATATGAGTTTCTTGTTATGCCTTTTGGTCTTACGAATGCTCCGACAATATTTCAAAGAATAATGAATGATATCTTCTGACCATTCTTGAGAAAATATATTTCAATATTTTTTGATGATATCCTCATCTATAGTAAGAGTTGGGAGGAACATTTACTTCACATTAAAGAGGCATTAAGGGTTCTTAAGGAGAACACTCTATATGCTAAGATGTCTAAATGTGAGTTTGGGTTACCTCAAGTCATGTATCTTGGGCATATTGTTTCAAATGATGGGGTGATGTCGGATCCTGATAAAATAAGGAATATGGTAGAATGGCCCATACCAAAGACTGTTAAAATGTTGAGAGCCTTTCTCGGGTTAACAGGATATTATAGAAGGTTCAGTAAAAGATATGGAATCATCGCCACACCCCTTACACAATTATTGAAAAAGAATGTTTTCGAATGGAATAAAAGAGCCAACCAAGCATTCATATTACTTAAAGAAGCCATAGTCAGTGCTCCAGTCTTGTCATTACCCAATTTCTCAAATGAGTTTATAATCGAAACTGACGCAAGTGACTATGGAGTTAGGGCAGTTCTCCTATAAAATGAACATCCTATAGCATTTATGAGTAAGGCATATCAAAGAAAGTGGACATCATGAGTGCCTATGACAGAGAAATGCTTGCTATCGTATTGGCAATTGAGAAATGAAGACTGTATATTCTTGGAAGAAGATTCAAAGTACGGACTGATCATTACAACCTCAAATACCTTATAGAACAATGAATAACTACAGTCAGCCAACAGAGGTGGATTGTAAAATTATAAAGTTATGATTTTGAGATTGAATATAAAAAGGGATCATGCAACAAGGTAGCAAATACACTATCGCGTATGGGAGAAGAAAATCATAGTAAAGACAAATATAGCTTTGAGGACAAAGGATAGGCGAAGCATGGTAGACTGATGCGACCCGCAGTGAAAAGCATTCAAGCTAGAGTAGCCAGTTGTATCGGTTAGCGCTGCCATGCAAGCACAACCACGACGGAAGGCCGCACTCGCCAGTGTGGGATGAAATGCTTGTACAGAATAATGGTGCCAGCAAGCTTGCCACTTTAGCTTAGAGCCAGCAGATCTTTCGGCCAGTCAGTGTGCGGTTGAGAGCGCACCACATCAGCAAGTCTGGATTCAGTGAATGTGTGCCTTTGGGCGCCACTTCAACAGGGCGAGTTCAATGTATGTGCACATTTGAGTTGGTTGGGACCACTTGTGATAGTTGGAATACTGTTGTGGTTTTCGTTGCCCGATTTCTAGTTTTGTTCAGCCTATAAATAAGGCTCTTGTTCAGCATATTGTAGTCTTTTGGAATTTTTGAATGAAATTTGGACTTCGGTCTTTAGAAAGAGAGAATTCTCTTTGGTGCCTTATGCATTCGGTTCCCTTAGGAAAATTCAAGACTGACGCATTGCATCCTTCCTTGGGCCAATTCTTGCTGGTTTTAAGCTAGTGGAGTTGGAATTGATCTTTATCCAGTGCTTCGAGCCTAGATCAGATCCATTGCACGTCCGACGATAATACAGATTCCTTTGGAGCATTACGTAGCAGCGAAGATGTCAAGAGCACAGCTCTCACTTTGATTAATCGGTGAGTTCTTGACTTCCTTTCATTAATTTCCAGTTTGATCAGGCATGAGCGTTCACTACTTGTTCATTTTCTTGTGCCTTGTCTATCAGATCGAGTGACTGCAACTGCCGCACGCGAGGACTCTTCTGCCATAGCAGGCGACCTTTTATAATCACTTTCAGACGTAGGGAGGCTTTTCGGCCAGTGAACGCCTACTGTTAGAAGCAAAGAAGGTTGACACCTTTGAATCAAAGTGCCACAGTCGTGGAGGCTTTATCCACAGGCCCAGGATCGTGATGATCCTTAGCCTTTGATGTAATCTGCATGTGCATCAAAGCATTAGCGCCGTGATAGCAGTTGCAGTCCTTGTTGAGTTGCCGAGCCGCAGCACCGCACCTCCGCCTTGCTCACGCAACCTCACCTGCCGCCCTTGCTGAGCAACGCTCCATTGCCGCACACTCTTGCGCAGCGATAGAGCGACACCTTTAGTTGCAGCAGACGCACAACGCTTAGTGCGGCGCAGCATCTGTGCACCGCAGCCACTACAACATCCTTCATCGTAGCACACGCAGCCTCCTCACCTGCATGCACATCTCCTCTGCCATGCACGTATATCTCGCGTGCATCGCCCCTGCAGTGCTTGCTTACTCTGGCGCACTCCCTCTTGCACCGCACGACTATGATGCACAGCTTCCTGCTACGCGCTCTAACATCGCACCTCACAGTGTCATTTCCTGCAACAAGCTACCTCCCAACAGATCACTTGAATGCTCTCAGCGCAAGGCAGTGACAACAACCTGCAGAGTCGTACATCACTTGGCAGACTATTGCATTCTAAGGAGGCTAAGAACCTCCCTTGACTAGCAGTCACTTGTAAGCTATCGTGTGAGACAACAGTGACTGAGTTTGGCTGATTGCAACCAAGGCCGCCTATGGCTTGTTTTGTGAGCTGAATTCAAAGGAGCGCTTGTAATTATTTTGCTAAGCTTGTAACCTAGCTCCGGGCTAGACGAAACCCCCCTTCCTACCTTGTAATAGTGTAGTGATATAGTGAAGATCTATCACAAGCATACACTTCACAAGTGGCGCCGAATACAATGTCTAAAAAGAGAGAGGAGCTTAGAAGGATAGCTCAACAACTCCAAACTTCCGTGCAAAAAGATTGTAGAGACCTCAAGCAAGGTCCTTGCCTTCGCAAAACGGATCCTAAAACTAAGGTCCCAACAAAGTGGTATCAAAACTAATGAAGGCCATAGAATGGATGAAGGTTCTAGCTCTCAAACCAAATTCATGAGAAAGCTCACTCAAAGGGATGAGGAGTCAAATTCACGTATGAAAAAGCTTGAATTGCTCATGCTTCAACTCACTCAAAACGTCAATGCCATGGTGAGAGAAAAATAACAAGTGACTCCAATGCAAGATCATGAGACACGGTTTAGAAGTGATGAAATGGGTAATGAAATTCCACTTTAGAATTTTATTCAAAAATATAAGATTAAAGTAGAGTAGAGCTACCTACTTTCAAGGGAGAAAACACTATAGAATGGTTGCTTAAAGTCATTCATTATTTCGCATGCCATCAAACTCCTAATGACCGTAAGGTTGATGAAGTTATATCATGGTTTGAGGAGAATGCATTGCGATGGTACTCTTGGTATGAGATTATGTATGGAAAGCCGGATTGGCCAACCTTCCAACAAGCTATAATAGAGAGATTCGACCCTACACTTATGGTCAATCATAGTGTAACCCTTAAACAACTCAAACAAAAGAGAACGCTAGATGAGTATCAAAGTGAATTTGAAGAAGTATGTTTGATGCTTCCACCTATGGATCAAGGAACCTTATTTGGTTCTTATGTAGGGAGATTGAAAGATGAGTTAAGGATATAAGTGCTTGCAACAAATGTGTACAGCACACGTGAAGCTTACAAAGTCGCCAAGCTTTTTGAAGAGAAAATGAAGTTGAATACTTCAATTCATAAATGGAAAGGCAAAGACAATTTCAAAGTTTTCAAATCAAATCCAAGAGAAGACGATAAAAGAGGAGGCTTGGCAAAGTATAAAACCGAGTATATGACCCAAGCATAACTAGATGGAAAAAAAAAAAGAGGAGTATTTTCGATGTGGTGAATTGTGGAATCCAAGCCATAACTGTAAAAGTTTAAAAACTCTGCAAATCCAAGAGGAGGAGGAGAGGAAAAAATTCGAAGAGAAAACACTAGAAGAAAGTAAAAGATATCATGCAGTATCAAGAAATGCTAGTCCAAACTCGATGAAGCTTGAAGGCAAGCTTAATGGCCATAAGGTTCAAGTGTTAGTAGATATCGGGGCAACACATAGTTTTATTGAAGAAAAAATGGCTTTAAAAATGGGTTGTCAAAACAAGTAACATCCAATGTTTCAAGTTTTCATTGGTGATACCAACCGACCACTAATGTATGTAACGAGCGTACACACTACAACGGCCTAAAGCTAAAAACAGTTTTGAATAGCTAAGGGCTGAATTTGATGTCCCAAACACCTCGAAGATGATCACAAAAAATATTTCATATATTTCCAAAGTGAAATAAATATGCTGCGAAAAAATCAGATTCATCGTACATATGCATGTTCATTGAAGCATTTCACCGAACACTTGTGACTGCATTAAAAACAAAAAATTGACAATGTTTGTCCTAATTGTTTCAACACAAAAATTTATGAAAAATCAGGCCTAACAATACCTTCTAAACAACAGGTAAATCCATGAATTCACACGAACACAAATTCTAAACACACTCCAAAACAGTCCAACTACGAAGTTGTCTTAAACAGTTTCTAACAATGCATTTGACAAAATCAATATCAATCAGATTTAATACCTGATCAGCATTAACATATCTGATTCAGCCAACGTTGACTCCAATGCAAGATCATGAGACACGGTTTAGAAGTGATGAAATGGGTAATGAAATTCCACTTTAGAATTTTATTCAAAAATATAAGATTAAAGTAGAGTAGAGCTACCTACTTTCAAGGGAGAAAACACTATAGAATGGTTGCTTAAAGTCATTCATTATTTCGCATGCCATCAAACTCCTAATGACCG
Organism: Nuphar pumila; assembly: GCF_984573655.1. Taxonomy (NCBI): domain Eukaryota; kingdom Viridiplantae; phylum Streptophyta; class Magnoliopsida; order Nymphaeales; family Nymphaeaceae; genus Nuphar; species Nuphar pumila. Next base: position 137,099,753 of record NC_143252.1, on the reverse strand, counting down.
TAAGGTTGATGAAGTTATATCATGGTTTGAGGAGAATGCATTGCGATGGTACTCTTGGTATGAGATTATGTATGGAAAGCCGGATTGGCCAACCTTCCAACAAGCTATAATAGAGAGATTCGACCCTACACTTATGGTCAATCATAGTGTAACCCTTAAACAACTCAAACAAAAGAGAACGCTAGATGAGTATCAAAGTGAATTTGAAGAAGTATGTTTGATGCTTCCACCTATGGATCAAGGAACCTTATTTGGTTCTTATGTAGGGAGATTGAAAGATGAGTTAAGGATATAAGTGCTTGCAACAAATGTGTACAGCACACGTGACGCTTACAAAGTCGCCAAGCTTTTTGAAGAGAAAATGAAGTTGAATACTTCAATTCATAAATGGAAAGGCAAAGACAATTTCAAAGTTTTCAAATCAAATCCAAGAGAAGACGATAAAAGAGGAGGCTTGGCAAAGTATAAAACCGAGTATATGACCCAAGCATAACTAGATGGAAAAAAAAAGAGGAGTATTTTCGATGTGGTGAATTGTGGAATCCAAGCCATAACTGTAAAAGTTTAAAAATTCTGCAAATCCAAGAGGAGGAGGAGAGGAAAAAATTCGAAGAGAAAACACTAGAAGAAAGTAAAAGATATCATGCAGTATCAAGAAATGCTAGTCCAAACTCGATGAAGCTTGAAGGCAAGCTTAATGGCCATAAGGTTCAAGTGTTAGTAGATATCGGGGCAACACATAGTTTTATTGAAGAAAAAATGGCTTTAAAAATGGGTTGTCAAAACAAGTAACATCCAATGTTTCAAGTTTTCATTGGTGATACCAACCGACCACTAATGTATGTAACGAGCGTACACACTACAACGGCCTAAAGCTAAAAACAGTTTTGAATAGCTAAGGGCTGAATTTGATGTCCCAAACACCTCGAAGATGATCACAAAAAATATTTCATATATTTCCAAAGTGAAATAAATATGCTGCGAAAAAATCAGATTCATCGTACATATGCATGTTCATTGAAGCATTTCACCGAACACTTGTGACTGCATTAAAAACAAAAAATTACAATGTTTGTCCTAATTGTTTCAACACAAAAATTTATGAAAAATCAGGCCTAACAATACCTTCTAAACAACAGGTAAATCCATGAATTCACACGAACACAAATTCTAAACACACTCCAAAACAGTCCAACTACGAAGTTGTCTTAAACAGTTTCTAACAATGCATTTGACAAAATCAATATCAATCAGATTTAATACCTGATCAGCATTAACATATCTGATTCAGCCAACGTTGACTCCAATGCAAGATCATGAGACACGGTTTAGAAGTGATGAAATGGGTAATGAAATTCCACTTTAGAATTTTATTCAAAAATATAAGATTAAAGTAGAGTAGAGCTACCTACTTTCAAGGGAGAAAACACTATAGAATGGTTGCTTAAAGTCATTCATTATTTCGCATGCCATCAAACTCCTAATGACCGTAAGGTTGATGAAGTTATATCATGGTTTGAGGAGAATGCATTGCGATGGTACTCTTGGTATGAGATTATGTATGGAAAGCCGGATTGGCCAACCTTCCAACAAGCTATAATAGAGAGATTCGACCCTACACTTATGGTCAATCATAGTGTAACCCTTAAACAACTCAAACAAAAGAGAACGCTAGATGAGTATCAAAGTGAATTTGAAGAAGTATGTTTGATGCTTCCACCTATGGATCAAGGAACCTTATTTGGTTCTTATGTAGGGAGATTGAAAGATGAGTTAAGGATATAAGTGCTTGCAACAAATGTGTACAGCACACGTGAAGCTTACAAAGTCGCCAAGCTTTTTGAAGAGAAAATGAAGTTGAATACTTCAATTCATAAATGGAAAGGCAAAGACAATTTCAAAGTTTTCAAATCAAATCCAAGAGAAGACGATAAAAGAGGAGGCTTGGCAAAGTATAAAACCGAGTATATGACCCAAGCATAACTAGATGGAAAAAAAAAGAGGAGTATTTTCGATGTGGTGAATTGTGGAATCCAAGCCATAACTGTAAAAGTTTAAAAATTCTGCAAATCCAAGAGGAGGAGGAGAGGAAAAAATTCGAAGAGAAAACACTAGAAGAAAGTAAAAGATATCATGCAGTATCAAGAAATGCTAGTCCAAACTCGATGAAGCTTGAAGGCAAGCTTAATGGCCATAAGGTTCAAGTGTTAGTAGATATCGGGGCAACACATAGTTTTATTGAAGAAAAAATGGCTTTAAAAATGGGTTGTCAAAACAAGTAACATCCAATGTTTCAAGTTTTCATTGGTGATACCAACCGACCACTAATGTATGTAACGAGCGTACACACTACAACGGCCTAAAGCTAAAAACAGTTTTGAATAGCTAAGGGCTGAATTTGATGTCCCAAACACCTCGAAGATGATCACAAAAAATATTTCATATATTTCCAAAGTGAAATAAATATGCTGCGAAAAAATCAGATTCATCGTACATATGCATGTTCATTGAAGCATTTCACCGAACACTTGTGACTGCATTAAAAACAAAAAATTGACAATGTTTGTCCTAATTGTTTCAACACAAAAATTTATGAAAAATCAGGCCTAACAATACCTTCTAAACAACAGGTAAATCCATGAATTCACACGAACACAAATTCTAAACACACTCCAAAACAGTCCAACTACGAAGTTGTCTTAAACAGTTTCTAACAATGCATTTGACAAAATCAATATCAATCAGATTTAATACCTGATCAGCATTAACATATCTGATTCAGCCAACGTTGACTCCAATGCAAGATCATGAGACACGGTTTAGAAGTGATGAAATGGGTAATGAAATTCCACTTTAGAATTTTATTCAAAAATATAAGATTAAAGTAGAGTAGAGCTACCTACTTTCAAGGGAGAAAACACTATAGAATGGTTGCTTAAAGTCATTCATTATTTCGCATGCCATCAAACTCCTAATGACCGTAAGGTTGATGAAGTTATATCATGGTTTGAGGAGAATGCATTGCGATGGTACTCTTGGTATGAGATTATGTATGGAAAGCCGGATTGGCCAACCTTCCAACAAGCTATAATAGAGAGATTCGACCCTACACTTATGGTCAATCATAGTGTAACCCTTAAACAACTCAAACAAAAGAGAACGCTAGATGAGTATCAAAGTGAATTTGAAGAAGTATGTTTGATGCTTCCACCTATGGATCAAGGAACCTTATTTGGTTCTTATGTAGGGAGATTGAAAGATGAGTTAAGGATATAAGTGCTTGCAACAAATGTGTACAGCACACGTGAAGCTTACAAAGTCGCCAAGCTTTTTGAAGAGAAAATGAAGTTGAATACTTCAATTCATAAATGGAAAGGCAAAGACAATTTCAAAGTTTTCAAATCAAATCCAAGAGAAGACGATAAAAGAGGAGGCTTGGCAAAGTATAAAACCGAGTATATGACCCAAGCATAACTAGATGGAAAAAAAAAGAGGAGTATTTTCGATGTGGTGAATTGTGGAATCCAAGCCATAACTGTAAAAGTTTAAAAATTCTGCAAATCCAAGAGGAGGAGGAGAGGAAAAAATTCGAAGAGAAAACACTAGAAGAAAGTAAAAGATATCATGCAGTATCAAGAAATGCTAGTCCAAACTCGATGAAGCTTGAAGGCAAGCTTAATGGCCATAAGGTTCAAGTGTTAGTAGATATCGGGGCAACACATAGTTTTATTGAAGAAAAAATGGGTTTAAAAATGGGTTGTCAAAACAAGTAACATCCAATGTTTCAAGTTTTCATTGGTGATACCAACCGACCACTAATGTATGTAACGAGCGTACACACTACAACGGCCTAAAGCTAAAAACAGTTTTGAATAGCTAAGGGCTGAATTTGATGTCCCAAACACCTCGAAGATGATCACAAAAAATATTTCATATATTTCCAAAGTGAAATAAATATGCTGCGAAAAAATCAGATTCATCGTACATATGCATGTTCATTGAAGCATTTCACCGAACACTTGTGACTGCATTAAAAACAAAAAATTGACAATGTTTGTCCTAATTGTTTCAACACAAAAATTTATGAAAAATCAGGCCTAACAATACCTTCTAAACAACAGGTAAATCCATGAATTCACACGAACACAAATTCTAAACACACTCCAAAACAGTCCAACTACGAAGTTGTCTTAAACAGTTTCTAACAATGCATTTGACAAAATCAATATCAATCAGATTTAATACCTGATCAGCATTAACATATCTGATTCAGCCAACGTTGACTCCAATGCAAGATCATGAGACACGGTTTAGAAGTGATGAAATGGGTAATGAAATTCCACTTTAGAATTTTATTCAAAAATATAAGATTAAAGTAGAGTAGAGCTACCTACTTTCAAGGGAGAAAACACTATAGAATGGTTGCTTAAAGTCATTCATTATTTCGCATGCCATCAAACTCCTAATGACCGTAAGGTTGATGAAGTTATATCATGGTTTGAGGAGAATGCATTGCGATGGTACTCTTGGTATGAGATTATGTATGGAAAGCCGGATTGGCCAACCTTCCAACAAGCTATAATAGAGAGATTCGACCCTACACTTATGGTCAATCATAGTGTAACCCTTAAACAACTCAAACAAAAGAGAACGCTAGATGAGTATCAAAGTGAATTTGAAGAAGTATGTTTGATGCTTCCACCTATGGATCAAGGAACCTTATTTGGTTCTTATGTAGGGAGATTGAAAGATGAGTTAAGGATATAAGTGCTTGCAACAAATGTGTACAGCACACGTGAAGCTTACAAAGTCGCCAAGCTTTTTGAAGAGAAAATGAAGTTGAATACTTCAATTCATAAATGGAAAGGCAAAGACAATTTCAAAGTTTTCAAATCAAATCCAAGAGAAGACGATAAAAGAGGAGGCTTGGCAAAGTATAAAACCGAGTATATGACCCAAGCATAACTAGATGGAAAAAAAAAGAGGAGTATTTTCGATGTGGTGAATTGTGGAATCCAAGCCATAACTGTAAAAGTTTAAAAATTCTGCAAATCCAAGAGGAGGAGGAGAGGAAAAAATTCGAAGAGAAAACACTAGAAGAAAGTAAAAGATATCATGCAGTATCAAGAAATGCTAGTCCAAACTCGATGAAGCTTGAAGGCAAGCTTAATGGCCATAAGGTTCAAGTGTTAGTAGATATCGGGGCAACACATAGTTTTATTGAAGAAAAAATGGCTTTAAAAATGGGTTGTCAAAACAAGTAACATCCAATGTTTCAAGTTTTCATTGGTGATACCAACCGACCACTAATGTATGTAACGAGCGTACACACTACAACGGCCTAAAGCTAAAAACAGTTTTGAATAGCTAAGGGCTGAATTTGATGTCCCAAACACCTCGAAGATGATCACAAAAAATATTTCATATATTTCCAAAGTGAAATAAATATGCTGCGAAAAAATCAGATTCATCGTACATATGCATGTTCATTGAAGCATTTCACCGAACACTTGTGACTGCATTAAAAACAAAAAATTGACAATGTTTGTCCTAATTGTTTCAACACAAAAATTTATGAAAAATCAGGCCTAACAATACCTTCTAAACAACAGGTAAATCCATGAATTCACACGAACACAAATTCTAAACACACTCCAAAACAGTCCAACTACGAAGTTGTCTTAAACAGTTTCTAACAATGCATTTGACAAAATCAATATCAATCAGATTTAATACCTGATCAGCATTAACATATCTGATTCAGCCAACGTTGACTCCAATGCAAGATCATGAGACACGGTTTAGAAGTGATGAAATGGGTAATGAAATTCCACTTTAGAATTTTATTCAAAAATATAAGATTAAAGTAGAGTAGAGCTACCTACTTTCAAGGGAGAAAACACTATAGAATGGTTGCTTAAAGTCATTCATTATTTCGCATGCCATCAAACTCCTAATGACCGTAAGGTTGATGAAGTTATATCATGGTTTGAGGAGAATGCATTGCGATGGTACTCTTGGTATGAGATTATGTATGGAAAGCCGGATTGGCCAACCTTCCAACAAGCTATAATAGAGAGATTCGACCCTACACTTATGGTCAATCATAGTGTAACCCTTAAACAACTCAAACAAAAGAGAACGCTAGATGAGTATCAAAGTGAATTTGAAGAAGTATGTTTGATGCTTCCACCTATGGATCAAGGAACCTTATTTGGTTCTTATGTAGGGAGATTGAAAGATGAGTTAAGGATATAAGTGCTTGCAACAAATGTGTACAGCACACGTGAAGCTTACAAAGTCGCCAAGCTTTTTGAAGAGAAAATGAAGTTGAATACTTCAATTCATAAATGGAAAGGCAAAGACAATTTCAAAGTTTTCAAATCAAATCCAAGAGAAGACGATAAAAGAGGAGGCTTGGCAAAGTATAAAACCGAGTATATGACCCAAGCATAACTAGATGGAAAAAAAAAAAGAGGAGTATTTTCGATGTGGTGAATTGTGGAATCCAAGCCATAACTGTAAAAGTTTAAAAATTCTGCAAATCCAAGAGGAGGAGGAGAGGAAAAAATTCGAAGAGAAAACACTAGAAGAAAGTAAAAGATATCATGCAGTATCAAGAAATGCTAGTCCAAACTCGATGAAGCTTGAAGGCAAGCTTAATGGCCATAAGGTTCAAGTGTTAGTAGATATCGGGGCAACACATAGTTTTATTGAAGAAAAAATGGCTTTAAAAATGGGTTGTCAAAACAAGTAACATCCAATGTTTCAAGTTTTCATTGGTGATACCAACCGACCACTAATGTATGTAACGAGCGTACACACTACAACGGCCTAAAGCTAAAAACAGTTTTGAATAGCTAAGGGCTGAATTTGATGTCCCAAACACCTCGAAGATGATCACAAAAAATATTTCATATATTTCCAAAGTGAAATAAATATGCTGCGAAAAAATCAGATTCATCGTACATATGCATGTTCATTGAAGCATTTCACCGAACACTTGTGACTGCATTAAAAACAAAAAATTACAATGTTTGTCCTAATTGTTTCAACACAAAAATTTATGAAAAATCAGGCCTAACAATACCTTCTAAACAACAGGTAAATCCATGAATTCACACGAACACAAATTCTAAACACACTCCAAAACAGTCCAACTACGAAGTTGTCTTAAACAGTTTCTAACAATGCATTTGACAAAATCAATATCAATCAGATTTAATACCTGATCAGCATTAACATATCTGATTCAGCCAACGTTGACTCCAATGCAAGATCATGAGACACGGTTTAGAAGTGATGAAATGGGTAATGAAATTCCACTTTAGAATTTTATTCAAAAATATAAGATTAAAGTAGAGTAGAGCTACCTACTTTCAAGGGAGAAAACACTATAGAATGGTTGCTTAAAGTCATTCATTATTTCGCATGCCATCAAACTCCTAATGACCGTAAGGTTGATGAAGTTATATCATGGTTTGAGGAGAATGCATTGCGATGGTACTCTTGGTATGAGATTATGTATGGAAAGCCGGATTGGCCAACCTTCCAACAAGCTATAATAGAGAGATTCGACCCTACACTTATGGTCAATCATAGTGTAACCCTTAAACAACTCAAACAAAAGAGAACGCTAGATGAGTATCAAAGTGAATTTGAAGAAGTATGTTTGATGCTTCCACCTATGGATCAAGGAACCTTATTTGGTTCTTATGTAGGGAGATTGAAAGATGAGTTAAGGATATAAGTGCTTGCAACAAATGTGTACAGCACACGTGAAGCTTACAAAGTCGCCAAGCTTTTTGAAGAGAAAATGAAGTTGAATACTTCAATTCATAAATGGAAAGGCAAAGACAATTTCAAAGTTTTCAAATCAAATCCAAGAGAAGACGATAAAAGAGGAGGCTTGGCAAAGTATAAAACCGAGTATATGACCCAAGCATAACTAGATGGAAAAAAAAAGAGGAGTATTTTCGATGTGGTGAATTGTGGAATCCAAGCCATAACTGTAAAAGTTTAAAAATTCTGCAAATCCAAGAGGAGGAGGAGAGGAAAAAATTCGAAGAGAAAACACTAGAAGAAAGTAAAAGATATCATGCAGTATCAAGAAATGCTAGTCCAAACTCGATGAAGCTTGAAGGCAAGCTTAATGGCCATAAGGTTCAAGTGTTAGTAGATATCGGGGCAACACATAGTTTTATTGAAGAAAAAATGGCTTTAAAAATGGGTTGTCAAAACAAGTAACATCCAATGTTTCAAGTTTTCATTGGTGATACCAACCGACCACTAATGTATGTAACGAGCGTACACACTACAACGGCCTAAAGCTAAAAACAGTTTTGAATAGCTAAGGGCTGAATTTGATGTCCCAAACACCTCGAAGATGATCACAAAAAATATTTCATATATTTCCAAAGTGAAATAAATATGCTGCGAAAAAATCAGATTCATCGTACATATGCATGTTCATTGAAGCATTTCACCGAACACTTGTGACTGCATTAAAAACAAAAAATTGACAATGTTTGTCCTAATTGTTTCAACACAAAAATTTATGAAAAATCAGGCCTAACAATACCTTCTAAACAACAGGTAAATCCATGAATTCACACGAACACAAATTCTAAACACACTCCAAAACAGTCCAACTACGAAGTTGTCTTAAACAGTTTCTAACAATGCATTTGACAAAATCAATATCAATCAGATTTAATACCTGATCAGCATTAACATATCTGATTCAGCCAACGTTGACTCCAATGCAAGATCATGAGACACGGTTTAGAAGTGATGAAATGGGTAATGAAATTCCACTTTAGAATTTTATTCAAAAATATAAGATTAAAGTAGAGTAGAGCTACCTACTTTCAAGGGAGAAAACACTATAGAATGGTTGCTTAAAGTCATTCATTATTTCGCATGCCATCAAACTCCTAATGACCGTAAGGTTGATGAAGTTATATCATGGTTTGAGGAGAATGCATTGCGATGGTACTCTTGGTATGAGATTATGTATGGAAAGCCGGATTGGCCAACCTTCCAACAAGCTATAATAGAGAGATTCGACCCTACACTTATGGTCAATCATAGTGTAACCCTTAAACAACTCAAACAAAAGAGAACGCTAGATGAGTATCAAAGTGAATTTGAAGAAGTATGTTTGATGCTTCCACCTATGGATCAAGGAACCTTATTTGGTTCTTATGTAGGGAGATTGAAAGATGAGTTAAGGATATAAGTGCTTGCAACAAATGTGTACAGCACACGTGAAGCTTACAAAGTCGCCAAGCTTTTTGAAGAGAAAATGAAGTTGAATACTTCAATTCATAAATGGAAAGGCAAAGACAATTTCAAAGTTTTCAAATCAAATCCAAGAGAAGACGATAAAAGAGGAGGCTTGGCAAAGTATAAAACCGAGTATATGACCCAAGCATAACTAGATGGAAAAAAAAAGAGGAGTATTTTCGATGTGGTGAATTGTGGAATCCAAGCCATAACTGTAAAAGTTTAAAAATTCTGCAAATCCAAGAGGAGGAGGAGAGGAAAAAATTCGAAGAGAAAACACTAGAAGAAAGTAAAAGATATCATGCAGTATCAAGAAATGCTAGTCCAAACTCGATGAAGCTTGAAGGCAAGCTTAATGGCCATAAGGTTCAAGTGTTAGTAGATATCGGGGCAACACATAGTTTTATTGAAGAAAAAATGGCTTTAAAAATGGGTTGTCAAAACAAGTAACATCCAATGTTTCAAGTTTTCATTGGTGATACCAACCGACCACTAATGTATGTAACGAGCGTACACACTACAACGGCCTAAAGCTAAAAACAGTTTTGAATAGCTAAGGGCTGAATTTGATGTCCCAAACACCTCGAAGATGATCACAAAAAATATTTCATATATTTCCAAAGTGAAATAAATATGCTGCGAAAAAATCAGATTCATCGTACATATGCATGTTCATTGAAGCATTTCACCGAACACTTGTGACTGCATTAAAAACAAAAAATTGACAATGTTTGTCCTAATTGTTTCAACACAAAAATTTATGAAAAATCAGGCCTAACAATACCTTCTAAACAACAGGTAAATCCATGAATTCACACGAACACAAATTCTAAACACACTCCAAAACAGTCCAACTACGAAGTTGTCTTAAACAGTTTCTAACAATGCATTTGACAAAATCAATATCAATCAGATTTAATACCTGATCAGCATTAACATATCTGATTCAGCCAACGTTGATGTTTAACAATGAACCACAAAAATAAATGCAGCAAATAAGAAAATAACAAGGGTGTCAGCCAAGGTTAAGGCATCCTTAGCTCTGGCGACAGGCGCTAGCCAAGATGACGTCCACCTTAGCTTCGACACAGCTCCGGCTGGACCAAAGGTCACGCAACTGGTGTCTCCTGAGCCTCTAACGTCTTCTTCAATGGCATTCCACAAGGGGGGATTCAAACACAAAACGAGAGAGAGAACTATCAAACCCCCCTTTCATGTTGGGGTTTTAACAGCAAGGTAAAAAGACTCCTCCCCTTGGGTTTCTAAACCACCTCCCCCAAATGCGTGGGTCTTGGGTTCCAACGGTTAGAAGGACTCAATCATGGACCAGTTAGACCTAAACCCACCAAGGGGGATTCAACTAGGTCATCTATAATTAAATAAATAAAAATAAAAAATAATAAAACTACTTGAAGATCCCCATACACTGATCCTAACGAGCCATTGGAGCTAAACCTACAAAAATATAAAAATTACAATAATTAAAATATAATCTAACTGCGCAAAATCTGTTCTTGATAAAATATGATCAAGCACACTCAAAATTTTGAGTTTCGGAATCCTCAAGTCTGGTGTGAGCTTTGTCTTTTGCATCCCGGCTCGATGGTACGTCTTCCCTGAATGCGTCTTCAACATGTTCTCCTCGACATCGTTAGGATGCGCTGGATCAAAGGCGTAGCTGGACCCAGTCCTGCCTCCCGAAACAGTTAAAAAAAAAAATTAAAAGCCCAGTCCTAGCCCAGCCCTGATTCCATATGAAATATATTTTTATCCATTTTTGTAGCCCAGCCCAGCCCAGCCCTGACTGCAGCAAATAGTTTGATTCGTCCATATGAAATAGATTTTTATTAATAATTGTAGCCATTTTTTATTTTATCTCAAAAAAAAAAATTTGGAGGCAGCGCCCCCAACCCCCGACTATCACACATTTTTTTTTTTTTTTGCTACACCCCTGTTTGCGCCCCCCCCCCCCCCCCCCCCCCCCCTCACATGAATCCTAGCTACTCCACTGCGCTGGATCACATGTGCCGAACCACGAGCAGCTCAGCTTGTTTCCCACCCCTAGATAATATATTTATTCCTCCTAAGTTGTACCTTATACAAATATTGCAAGCTAAAGAAAAGTTGAAGAAAACAGTCCAAGACTACTTGTAATTTTTATAGAAAAAGTGTGGGCGTAATTAATCTCTAGCAAATAGTACAAGTGGTGGTTAGCCCAAGGAAAGTTCATTGGAAAACCAAAAAAAATAAACTAGCACCATCAACTAAAATAGAATTTGTCATTGGTGTAACCCCACTAGGGGTGGCAATCGGGTCGGGTCGGCGGGTCAGAATACCTCAACACGAACATGACCCGTTTATTAAATGGGTCGGATGTGGCAAACACAAACACATCCCATTTATTAAACGGTTAACCCGACACAACACGGTTAACCCGACACAACACGGTTAATTAACCCGTTTAATAAACGGGTCGGGTCGACATGACACGGTGACCCGTTTATTAAATGGGTCGACCCGATAACATAGACACGATAACCGCACAGGCGCACACCACCACTGGAGAGGAGAGGTCTCGGGCTCTCGGCTGCGGCTCGGTAGGAAGGAGTTAGGTGTGTGACTAAAGTGTAAAGTTAGGAGTTAGTGTTAGATAAGTTAATATATATATATATATATATATATATATATATATATATATATATATAAACGGGTTGCACGTTGACAGGTTCGTGTAAACGGGTTGACCCGCCCGCCTAACCCGTTTATTAAACTGATCAAACGGGTTGGCGGGTTGGCATACCCCTAACACGAACACGACCTGTTTAATAAACGGGTTAGGTGGGTTGACCCGTTTAAGCCAAGAAGCGGGTTGGCGGGCAGGGTTGGCAGGTCAGGTCAGATTTTGCCACCCCTAAACCCCCATCAAAAGAGGATTCTATCCTATGGCATATGATACCTTAGGACCTTTATCTCGATCCTAGCCATCCAACCCATGCATCTAGATGTCAAGGACTAGTCCATGTTCCAGGAGAGAATATTGAAGAATCAAAGCTGTTGGTTGGACGGCTAGGATTGTCATTCGATGAGTGCTATCATATGTTGTATGATGGGATCCGTGTCCACCCTCAATTTCCATGAAGCAACTGTAGACAAAACTCATTGAATTTGGGCTCCAGGGAAGACTCTGGGTCAACAAGAACAGGTTATTGAATCCCACCTACTTGGCACCCTCACCCCATAAATAGGTGAGAGAGCCATACTAAGTGAGTGTGTCACAAAGCAAAAAAGAGAAAGCTATTGAGGGAAGGGTGATGAGAGTGGCGGTGGTGGTGGTTCTAGCGGCAATGCTGCTGCCAGCCGCAGAGGCTCAGCAATACATAGGGCTCTGTTGCGGTCCATTGGGTGGTAATAGGGTTTGAGGATTTCATGGTTGAAAGTGCTCAACTCGACCATCGGCTGATTATCAATCGCCGCATACATAGTGTCGGCACCCATCTCCTTAGATCGTTCCCGTTTCCCCGTCAACGGCGAATTCCTGGTGTGGGCAGCTGCTTTTTGAGGTAATTATCTCAACGGAAATCAGATCCAATACCTGGCTGACTATATTGCAAATTTATTGGAGTCGCAGATGATATTGATGCTTAAGCCTCTGATAGGATCCGATTAGATATTTGAGTATGGCAGATCCAGAACAAACATGATCAAGTACATAGGAGGTCGGAACTTGTGATTTGATATCGGTCAGAATCAAGTCTAACAAAACCAGATGTTTAAGCTTTTTCACATGAGAAAGAAGGAAAAGGTTCTGCCTGAAAACTCCATAACATAAGAACTAAAATCATGACCAAGTGTCACAATCCGATGCAAACTTGAAGATAGACCTACGAAAAATTTACAAGAAAAAAGAGGGCGTGTTTTATTTTTTTGGTTAAATTTAATTTAAATGACAACTTGTAATTATTGTTGTTTTGAAAGATTTTCATTTCGAGGATTAGGGCATGTTTAGAAGTAAGAAAAAATAGATGGAATATTCCACTTATGTGATAAAGAAGGAACCCTTTCAACCATAAGGACGCACAGTTACTAGCGGTATAGTTGGAAAGATTTCTGTATCTAGGTAAAATTTTCATATCCATGCGTTTTCCCAGCACTCTCACATGTTTTTATATGAAAAGTCTTCTTTTTCAATCAAAGATTTTTTCTGTTCCAGAATCCAAACAAGCCATGGAACTTAGATGACCAAGATGATGTTATGCTCTCATGGAGTTTTTACGCCGTCGGGACAGAAACCATACCTAGGGAAGGCCATGACTATAGCTAATGGTGGAGGCGGTTGCTTAATATAGTGCCCATTCTGCCTGATCTAGGAATTAAGATCAAGGCTTTATAGTGGAGCCTTCTTAACTTGACTCTACTGGGCAATATAATCCTTGGGCAAACCAATCCAAGTTTTGATCAGAAAGATGTGTTTCTTGAGTGGATGATTATCACGAGAGATTCTCAACATATCATAAGATTCTTGTTCTTTAAAAAAATTTGATGATTTTTCAAATCCAAAAAACAACGGGATTCTAGGATTACTCCTTGGGGTTTAAGTGTGTTCCGGCCCTGACCACCCACACCATCTGACTGTATCCCAAAAAAATGGTGGGTATCATCTAACTGTTGGGAAAATTTGTGTTGACCTACATATGTTTAATCACACATTATAGGTTGTCTATGGTTAAGGCTCTTATTATGTGATCTCATATGGTTATTAGGTCATGTGATATCTTATATGGTATAATTTTATTATGTGTAGAGACCTCATGTGCTTTTATTTGTTAATTTTTAATTTTATGATATTGGGTTAAATTAAAAATAGACGTTAAGGTGGTTACAATTAGGTTTACGTTATGATCCTCAAACCATATATAGTGGTTATTCTCTGAGACTTCTCACCATCATCAAGAAAAAATTGTTTTTCTCTCATTAGGTTTAGAGAAAGGCAAAGCCATGTATAGAGGTTCTGGAAGATCATATTAGTTAAAGATTTATCGGAACACCAATAAATTCAGGTACGCTTTCGCATTAAAGTTTCAGTTTTTTTTTTTTAACGATTTAGTGCAAACAAGATTAACGATCTATTTAGTTTTTCAATAAATTCAAAATTCAACATTGGGCTGTATCCCAAAAAAAATGGTGGATATTTTTTTTTTCACTAATGGGGCTCAGCTTATCTGGTAGGATCAGCTAACGTCACCATGTGCTGGGACGTTACAGGCTTAAAACCCAATGATATAGTTGTATAATTGATTGGGGTCTGCCTAACCCCAGTTGCCTTTAGAAAAACAGTAAACTATTTTTTTTTAAAGGAGGCCGCAGTATAATTAAATGTGTGCAGTCACATTTCACCTGATCCTCCTTCCTGATCTAGAGACACAGTCCAATGAGAGTGGAGACCCAGTGATCAGATTAAATACATTGGAACTGAGGTCATGCATCAATTCAGTCCCATGCATGGATGCATCACATCCATATGGAACCACCGTATATTTTCCCTATTCAAAATCCTGCCCATTTATTTCTGAATGTATAGCAATATTATATGCTTCACTATAACTTAAAGTATTAAAAAAATTTATTTTTTCTTATTTTTTGAACATTATACATCAAGATTTTTTCTATTTACTGGGAATCCGTATATTTTCTAAAATTTATTCATTTTCCCCTGTCAAGAAAAACATGAGAACTAGAGACTCATTCAGTTGTCCATGAATCTTAGCAAGGATGAAGGATGGCCGGTGGATTGTCCACGCGACCTGTTTTCCTTTTTGTTAATTTTTTTTTTCCTAAACTTATGTCACAGGGATACAGCAATTTGGTCTCCCCTTATATACTATTTTCAGTGTAAAACTTTCAAAAAAAAAAAAAAAGATAACGTATCTCGTGTCCTTCTAGGTATGTCCTTGTGATATCGCCCTAAAGTCACCATTGATTGATGGCTGCCTTTAGACGATGAGACTCAGGTCCTAAACGTGCTACCCTTGGGCTCTGTCCAACACGGCATACGGCTCCTTTCACGTACTCCATGACCCACACATCTCATGCTCCTAGGGAGGTTCTTCATTTTGTTGATAGGCATACCCTGCGACTTAGGGCAAAGTGCCTTTCACCTATGGCCATCTTTGGAAGTGTTGAAGTTTTTCTTGGACATTTTAGGTATCCATATGCAGGGGTGTCAACGGGTCGGGTTTACCCGGACCTGACCCGTAAATCCAACCCGTTGACACCTCTACATATGGATACCTAAAATGTCCAAGATGGTGATAAATAATAAGACCCAAGTCTGGACCTGAAGGTCCGATTAATACATGGACCTAGGTCTAGTTTGTGAAATTTTATATCAGACCCAGACCCAACCCAAGTTCCAATTAAGACCTGCAATTTCCAATGTAAAAATGATAAAAAAAATATGGTTTTATTGGTATGCTCTGGGTCTGGTTCACGTAGTTCTTATTGGGTCCGGGTATGTTTTTTTTATAATGGACTCAATTAGACCTGGGTCCAGAACCGATACCATAACCAAAAACTGGTTTCAAGTCTGGTATAACCTGGGTCTGAACCAAACCCGACCCGTTGACACCCCTAGCTTACGGGTTTGGTGATAAATAAGAAGACTTGTTTAAGACCCAGGTCCATACCCGAAGGTCCGATTAATACATGGATCCAGGTATAGTTTGTGAAATTTTACACCAAACCCAGGCCCGACCCCAGTTTCGATTAAGACCTGCAATTTTTTATTGAAAGAAATGATAAAAATTTATTATTTTATCGGGTATGGCCTGGGTCTGGTTCATGTAGTTCTTATCGGGTCCAGGCATGGTTTTTCTTATGATCGATACGATTAGACCCTGGTTCAGACCTGATACCATACTCGAAAATCGGGGTAAGGTTAGATTCCATCTAGGTCTGAACCAAACCCGACCCATTGACACCCCCCTATCCATATGGAATGCAAAGCATGGACCGGAAGGGTACAAAAGTTTAAACCTTTATTTCTCTACCTCTTGGGATGAAGAAGCTTTCTCATATGCATGTAGAACTGATGAAACCAATACAAAAATATGAAGAAAAAAAAACATCCCGTTTCAAATAGCTTGAGAAGATTCTACTTTTGACATTTCATACATAATTTTCCCACATTCTCCCCGCTTCTAAATAGGGAACAATAGGCAGGGCAGCCAGCAGACTAACCCTAGCTAGGCCCCATTTTTTGACATTGCCTGGTTCGCTGACACGATACGTGTCTGTCAAATGGTCTGCATCTTCCCAATATATCCGCAGGGTCCAGTTAGGCTGGCTTGTGTCCCTAAGCACACCCCTTCAGGGAGTCGCCTTGCTCTACTAAATGCAAAGGGTGACACCCATGAGAATGGAACCTCGACCGCCGGTCAAGCAGACTAGGCCCCCTCCCACTGCACCCAACCCAGGGTTTTGATGGCCCTACCTGGGCCGGTTGGCCCATCTGAAAAAACCAGGCCCCCTTAACCAACCAAACTTCTGAAGATCAGCGATCTAAAGAGGGGACTAAGTGCCATGGCTATTTGACACAACCAATCACATGACAGCGTTTCATGTGGGGCCTGCACTCTTTAGCTGTGGGCCCACGCGATGCTGTCATGTGATTAGCTAGTGTCACATAGTCATGGCACTTAACCGCTGATCTCAACTCACATCCTAACACCCGTCCAAATTCCAATTAACCTTGCTCTCAAGTTGTTCACTTGTGCTTGATCTTAAAGTAACCTATTTTGTTCTAACCTTCTAAATCAATATTAATCATCACAATTACCAGAAAAGATTATGACCCAACATGCGAATCCAGAATTATTTCAAAAATAAGACAAGGCAAAGCAGATTTTCTAGTCTTTTATTCAATAAATATTTAATTTTGATATTTTAATACATGAATCATTAATTTTAACCCGTGTAGGGTTGCTCAGATGGTTAGCTCTAGTATGAGATGTCCGGAGGCTCCGGACATCACGATTTCGATTCTCCCTGCTATCATCAAACCTGCGTGGAGCCGATCCACTCTCTCAAGGCTTACCACTCTGTAAGGTGGTGTCAATTAGACCCTCCATGTAAGAGGTAAAAAAGAAGAAGGAAAACTTAAGATTTAGATGGGAGATACCCAATGTCCCTTATCTGCAAAAAGTAAGCTCTTTGGATTTGGATTTGGATTTGGATTTGGATTTGAAACAAGACTCTCTCTCTCTTTCAGTTTTACCCAAGGTTGTTAAATGCGATGAGGTGAAGCGAGGCGTTGAGCCTGCGCTTCGCCTCTGAGGCGTACGCCTCAGGTACTGAGGCGTACGCCTCTCACAACTGGAATGGAAGTGAAGCGGTGGGAGGGAAGGCAGTAAGAGAAGGAGCACCCGCCCAACTGGTATGGAAGCGAGGGATATGCCGGTCGTCTGGTGGTCGGAGAAGACTGAGCAGCAGCTGCAGCACAGCAACTCCGGTGGTCGGTGGTCACAACTGGTCGGAGGTTGATGAGGGGCGCATCACAACAACGCCTCAGTACCTTGAGGGTGCGCCTCGCCTCTGAAGCTTAAGATTCAGGTACTGAGGCGTACTCCTCTAACAACACTGGTTTTACCACGGTAAACCTGTCTATTCACACAAAGTACAATGGTAAAAAGTTACCTGAGATCCCGTCATGACCTAAGGGCAATTTTAGGTTTACGAGTTAAAAAGCATAAATAACGTGGAATTCTTTTATTTATTTATTTATTTTATGATGGTCAAGACTCAAGAAGCAGAACAACGAGATTCCTTTCTTTGGATGGGGATTTGATGTTCGCACGGCTCAAGACAGTCGACTCGTACCATGTGTAATTTTTCACTCATCAAAGCAGTGATAAGTCAAAACCCAATCTTGTCAAGTAGTGAGAAAAGAAAAGTCAAGCCCTACCTCTCTCTCTTGTACTTCTGGTGAGGGGAGTACTCTCTTCTATTCCTATTTAAAATATTAATTTACTTGGTTTTTAAATGCATATTTTTATATTAAAATATGATAAATTTGAAAACAAGAAAAAGAGGTAGAAGACGACAAAAGCGACGAAAGAGTGGAGTGTGGGTGGGGTTTCATTTTCCGAGGACGTCAGCATTAGTTTCTTCATTTTTTCCTCTCTTTTTTTTTTTGCTTTATATTAAAATGGGTGATCTAAAGTGCAGTTAGTCATGCACACCAGCTCAGTTCAAACCGAGCCTGGGCTGTTCGAACTCGGCTAGCTTCCAAATGCCTGTGTTCAAGCTCAGCTCGAGCTCAGATCCAAGCTTGAACAACATTGTTCAGAATCGGCTCAGCTCTGGTTCGAGCTCGAGCCGAGTTTGAGTATTGTTCCAACAAAATTTTACCAGTAAAGGGTCCTGAAAAAAATGAGATTCGATCCCCGATCTCTCTTTCGCTAGATTATCTTTAAAAAAACGTTACAGGGAGTGAGATTCAAACTCATTAACTTTTGAGAAACTGACTAACGCCTACTCATTAAGGAAACAACAACTCTTTAGATTTACATGGCAAACATATTTTATATATACCTTATGCGACCTTAATCGAGCTCTGCGACTTGTTCAAGCTCGACTAGTTTATCCACACCGAGCCCTCGAACTGTTGTTTCTTCTTTATGGAATTAAAAAAAAAAGAAACAGAATCTGTTGTTTCTTCCAAACCTTTCTAAAGGAAGGCATCTCTCTCTCTCTCTCTCTCTCTCTCTCTCCCTCCTGCTGGTTAAGAGTACTGTATAATAATGGATGGTATTTGTTTATCAATTATTTTAGTGTCCTAAGAAATCCTTACAAGAGTTTGAATGTAAGGTGGAAAACCAAAAGAAAAAAGAAGAAAAATCTCTAGAAGTGTTTAAATTAAAATTGTCTGGGTGAACCTTGCTTATTTTTAACATGTAAAAATCATGGCTTCTTAAAAAGAAAAAAGAAAACGAGAAAACCATGGTAGACAAGGCCTTAAAGCATTCCCTCCCTATAATTTAGATATCTGCCCAACCCAATGGCAAACAAAGGCATGGGTTTCAAAGGCACACCCTTAGATATCTTCCCTGCAGTTTCCAATGCATGTAGATCGTAGTTAGGAGATAATACCAGTGCATACTGCGGGGTATGATGCAAAGGGAATTTAACCAAGTAATGGAGATCTTAAAAGCAACATACTAGGCTTAAAAAAGCCTACCAAGATGGCAATAGACCATGTTAGTATCATATTCATTCAGTCATTTCATTAGAAACGTGAAGAGGCATATGCATGATTTAGCACGAATTTAAATATCTAAGAGGAAATGAATCTACTGCAACCAAATGCCCTTAGATAGAACACCAATGGGTTCGCATAAAACCCATGCCCAACAGGTTCGCCACCAAAGCATAATATGTTTTTCTTACAATGGCACACTCAAGGAGCAACCCCAAAGATTCAAAAAAAAACTCCAAGAGTTCCATAATATGTTTGCATCAACACCATCAGTTGCATTAGTGCACCAATATACAAATCCAAAGATTTAGATGGGCCACCTTAACCAGGCACATGAAATGGATTAAAATGAAAAGGAAGTAAGTTAATAATCACAATGCATACATTACTAGGCAATAAAATGTGATACACAAATGATTAAGTTATTAACAACAACCAAATAGGGATTGTAATGTATCTTGATTTCCCAATTTTAGAAGAATGGGAAGATGAAACGAGAGGCGTTGATCTATGGCTATTAGATAAAGGGGGGACGGCAAGGGGAAAGAGGCAAAGGTACAACAAAGCAAAAGATGAATATGCCGTGATTGGCAAGGCTAGGAAGTGGCAGGTGTACATTATCAAGCTGCTATGATTGGAAACTGACTTACTCCCTCTGATGCATCCTCTTTAAAGCCTTTTAAATACTTTCTCGATCTGTCCCCCTTCTGTCCACTTCCCCACCCTCTTCTTGAGATCTCCATTTTGGAAAGTCTCTCCGGCTGCCGGAAAATACAATCGTTCTCATTACGAGTTGCCGGAAAAGTTCCACCTATCAATCATCAAGTCATGCATATATAATATTTTAGGTATCATGAAGGCAACACCCATTAACACATCATGACTAAAACAAAAAGATTTATGGTTTGATTTGTAGTTTGTACCTCATGGATTGATGGGTTTCATTTGTCCAAGCCTTAGAAAAAAAAGGGTTAGCTGGTTTTAGATATAAAATGGAAGGAGCATCCATGAATGATAAATGTCAATAGCATATTCAAAAGTATAATAGCACGTGCATAAATCACATGCAAGGATAGTGTAAGAAAGTGAGGGCATTAGAATTCTTAGAAACACCAAAAAAAATAACAAATCAGTAAATGGTGAAGCCACAAAAGATTAGTTAAGTAAAACTTGTAATAGCTCGTTTCATCATAGTTGGTAGCCGTAAGGGACTTAGAAAAAGATGACCAACCTGAAGGCTCTTACCACAAAGAGAATTGGAGCAAAAGATGGATTGTTGAGGGGAATGAAGCCTGGTCCGAGGTCACGTAGAAAGAATGAGGCTCAAAAGAAACCCATATGCCCTCGAGCCAGACAACATTCCCCACAACCTTTTGAAGCTCACCTATCACCAAACGGAAGAAGTTGTAAAGAAGACAGAGCAAAAATGGTAGAAGAAAAGTAGGTGCATGTTAGCTTGGCCTGACCAACTTGAAGGGAATGAAGCCTGGTCCGAGGCCTCCAGCATTAGTAGGTCTCGTGTGTGGCCTCGACCCAGCCAACATTCCCTTGAAATTGCAGATCACTCCTTCCCCTTCCTCTCCTTACCACATCGAGAGAGACAAAGAGAGAGAGAGAGAGAAGAAGACACACGAATGAGACTGTGAAGAGAGGAAGATGGTATTAATTGGAGTATTGGACTAGGGAAGGAACCCTAACTCGAAATATATAATTAAAACACTAAAATGTATGATTATTAATTAAGCAAACATGGAAAGATGGAAGTAAGTGCTTTCCCCATTTCATGTCATTCAATTTTCCCAGGTTCCCGCATTGCTCACCTGCTCCAACCGGTCACCTCTGCCCACCTGCCACCATTTCTCTGCGTGGGCTACCTTTTAATTAATGATCCCAAGCCATATTGACCCAAGTATCAAACCGGATATTACTTGGTGCTTACATCTTTTTCCCACTTTTTCAAGATATTATGCAAGAAGAAAAGTGTTATTGCGATTCCCCATGATTGGGTTATTATTATTTCCTCGAGGATGGAAATGAAATGAATTCCTTTGCATGCATTGTACGGGTGCGTAGAGAGAGGGAGAAAAGGCCGCAGGGTGGCATATTGTTTCTTTAATTTTCTTTCATTCATTCATGCATTTATTTATTTATTTATTGTTATTGTCAATATTTAATGTTCACGCAAACGTACAATCAGTCCAGGTCAAGGACAGCAAGGATCCTGCACTACCCAACATTCTATTTTTTCAAAAGAAGAAAAAGAAGGCAACTCTTTTTGCTTAAACATGCTATCCTTGATATCTTAAACCCTAAGCGGAAATTAAGATTGAAAGATGAGAAATCTCAATGCTTGAAAAATCCACTAATACCCCTAGTCCTACTACTATTACATTGACAAACAAAAGCTCAGTGCCTTCCTCTGCATTTCTATATGGATACCTAAGAAAAGGGTCTTTCTCTTTCCTCAAAACAAAATGCCAAATAGTCCTAGAAGCCCCCACCCTTGAACAATTGCAAGTGTATTAGTTAGCCACTCCACCAAAATGCTTGCACCCTTGCTTTCATGTGCTTGGCAGTAGCCAGCCCTTAGAGAAGCAACCAAACATAACATACATAGATCCAAACCACCCTATATATGTTTTGTGCCAACATGAAACTACTGCATTAGGACCATCATTCTCATACCTTCAAATTGTTCATTTTGTCATTTAGAGTACCAAACAAGCACATATATCATCTTTTCGGAATGTGTGTGTGTGTGCGCGTCTGTGCGTATGAGTTAAACCTTCATGTTAAGCTTAGCAACGTTCAACTCATTGAAATGAACACCCCTTAAAAGGCAATGGAACTTTTAAATTATTTTGCTGCTTTTAGGTTTTAACATTCAAATAGTTTAGATTTCACATATCAAATTAACACAAAAATGCTCTTTGTTACTTTTTCATATCATGCTTTATTGCCCTCCCCCGGCCCTCATAAGCAAAAGAACTCTACAACTCATAGAAATCATCATCGCCTACAATAATTTGATCGTTTCAATCGTTGAATAAGCCTTAAAAATTTAATGGTAAAAATTCTTGGTAATTTTTTGAAGCAACGAATATCATTTTTTTCATAAAAAAAACATTGTTTTTTAATAAATCGGCCAAGACAAACGCATAAAAGGAGTCATAATTGAAAAAAAAAATACCAAATGACCCGAAAATTCATTTAGTATGGTTCATTTAACATATTTTATTTAGCATTTTCTAATCATTATATATTTAATATTAAAGAGAGAGAGAGAGAGAGCTTGAAATTCAAGCCAGCAATAATTCAGAACCCCCACATCATCATTTATTTCAGGAATTATTTTTTTTTGTATAGTTGTACATTGTCCTATAGCATCCTCTCGGGCGCTGCCCGAAAGCCCGGCGGTTTCATGGAGGAACCGGTGCAGAAAGCTGGCCGTCGGATCCGAGAGATGGACGGCTCAGAAGACCCGAGGGATGCATTTCCCCCTCCCTCCATCGTGTCAGCGGGATCGGAGGGTCGGGTAACGAGGAGAGCCCGAGAATCGAGGGGAGAGAGAGAAACAAGAGGGATACGGCCCCGGGCAGCGGTGCGAGTCCTACGAGCGTAATGAGGCCGACGTCGACGGTTCGAACTCCGGGACTGCCACGCGATTTAATGGCGGAAAGCTGAAATGACACCAACGGGAAGTGGGGTCAAACAAGCGTCACCGGTTCTCGAAATGGGAAGATCGCCGAGATGGACGGCTTAGATTCTCTCTCCAGGGCCACCACGTGCCGGACTTAAATGCTCCCCCTCGTACGGCCTCACCTATCTCTGGGTCTAGCTAGCCCCACTTTGGAGAAGTGGGGCCCGCACGGGTAGACAGAACCACGTGGATCGACAGTGGCCTCGAACTCATGGCGTGGTCGAAGGTGATTGGTTGAAAGTTGAGGCAAATTATGGGCTAATGATGATGTTATGATGGATTATGTGTGCGGTGGGGACTTCGGAGTAAATAAATTAATTGATTTTAAAGACTGGCTTGGGGCCGGGGCAACACTGCCCCTATTAAACTTTCCACCTTCTCTCCATCTCTCTAGGCTACTTTTTGGTTCATTTTTTTAATATATTTTTTTGTAGTCTAGTTTTCAGTCGAGAAGTTCAAAAGGGGACATTTGAAAATTTTCAAAAGAAGTTTGCACATGAAAAAAAAATATTACACCTACTGATTCTCCACTATATATTTTGATAGCAACTTAAGCCTTGATTTAGTTAGACTCCAACTTGAAAAAAAAATTCACCCATTTGCACTTTGAAAAACAAAATACCACTGACTTTCTTACTTCTAATTTGAGTTATAGTGTGGGCAAATCACGATTATCATATGTATGGCAGGCTGGGCCATTGCGACCAGGTCTTTGTGCAGGGTAAAGTTTTTTCGAGTTATAAATAGAGAAAAACAACTCTTTGAAAGCTCAGATGAACGACGACGACGCCGACGACAACGACAATGGAGTTTTACACTGTCAAAACAGCGATAGTAATGTGGTTAGGTGTCTGACCTCAAGTGTGGTTTCTTCATGTAACAAACCAAAAATACTTTTGATTTTAATTAATTTAAGCCTCTTCACAATATGCATGGAACCATTTTTAGAAGTTCTATCTCTATACTTGCTCCCTTCATCATGTCTTGCTCTACTAAGATTTTGACTGTTGATTTGCAACCAGCTTTTTTATGAAGCACTAACCATTAAATAACCTACCACCTTTGAGTTATCTATTTACATAGAATATGGTTTTTTATCATTATTAATGAGAAAAAAGGTGTTTCATGGAGAGCTCTTGCTTTTGCACTGATTTGATGGCCTACAAGGATGGGAACGTCTGTCATTCACCACCTCTCCCACTGGTTTCCCATGGCTGCAGTCTGCAGACATGTTGATTAGGCTTTTAGGTCAGGGCCTGGAGGTGGTCAACCCTACGCTTATAAAGAAAGACAGTCTGTCATGAAATTTAGATGTCCTGTAGTCTTAACTTTCACATAGTTGGGTCCCACATTGTCTTCTAACACCACACCTTTTGGGACCCACTCAGAGTCCCACACTTATGAGTTTTGAGTCGCTTTTTGAAAATCTCACGATTTTACCATGAGATTCTCACAAGCCGATTTAGTCCCAATAAAAAAATCCATATTTTTTAGAATATTCAATATTTCAAAATATATAGGGTGTCATGCTTTTATTGCAATATTATCCTGTTACTAAAATGATGTTTATATTTTTATTCCTTTTTATTTTTAAATGTTTTTTATATTTACATATTTTCAATTTCAAATATACAAGTTTTTTTTAGATTGCCCCCCAAAAAATAACTTGTTTTAACTATCACAAGATTTTTCTGACTATGAGTTCCACTAATACTTCAAAAGCAATAAGCTGCAAGCTGAGTGCATTGGTCTAGTGTATTTTTTTTCCTTTTAGTCAAGCTGAGATTAGACAAACCTTTATTTATTGTACAAGTTACATACCCATGGATATTGTTATGCAAATTACAAACAAACACGAAGCAAACGGCAAGATAAAGAGAAGTACGTTCACAAGGAAAGGAGTAAAATCCATTAACAATATGTGAGAAAATACAATGGCAAGATACAAAATTCTTAAAACCTTAGTTTACTGAAGCAGATCAGGATCATGCTGAACATGAGCCTTTTGCTCATGCGAAAATAGTGGCCGACCATTACACGTCTTCGATGAATGTCAAGTTGCACTTAATGCTTCTATTAAGTGTTGCATTTCTGTCAAGTTTTGAATGGGAAAAAACTATTAAAAAATAGTGTCCCCCTCTCACAGCCATGGCTCACGACAGTCCAGGAGCCTCTCTGACGTGCATCAGCAACATCTACGAGACTCAAACGCCTCTGATGCTTTGGTTTGTAAGTCGTCTGGTAAAAATCCTATCTCGTACAAGAAGGCTAATGGCATCGAGGGAAAAGCTGTCAAGGTTGGGTCTCTTTGGGTCGTCATCAAAACCAGCCCTTCAAATCACCTTTTGACCCACTCCCTAGCGAAAAAATGATGGTAACTGTCACCATTGAAACACCTGTTGCTTGCCAGAAAGAAGATGCACTCGTCGGTATTGGAAAAAATTGTGTGGGCCTACATACGTTAAACCACACATTATAGACTGTTTTAGGTTCAAACACAATTTATGTGATCCAATTCGGTTGGGCGTCATAGGTATACTACGTGAAGAGACCTATTTTGTCTACAATTCTATAATGTGCTGAATTGAAGACATACTCTTAATTTCATACAAATTAGGTTATGCTCCCCAAACCTTATATAATGGCTCTCTCTTTGAGGCTCCTCATAACCAACAAAAGATTCAGTCTCTCTTATAAGGTTTAGAGAAAGGAATATTGTCACGTATATAGGTTATGGAAGATCATACCCATCAATGATCTACCGGAGTGTCAATGGATTCAGGTACACATTCACATCAAGTTTTAGTTTTGATTTCAACGATGTAGTGAAAACATGTTTGATGATCTTTTTAGTTTTCAATGATTTTAAAAATCCAACAGTCGGGTCTAATAGCAGAGCGACATCCGAATGATCACAACCACAACCATGGCATTAATGGCGAGCCGTTATGGGAGACACCATAATTGATTCGCCAATGGCGGGCTAGAGAGAGAAACACTACAAGAAAATACGTTGTTAGCGACGGACTTTAGCGACGGAATACTGTCGTCGCTAATTAGCGACGGATTAACGAGTGAAAACCATCTGTCGCTATAATGAATGAAATTTACGAAAATAGCGACGGAAGATATCTCGTCGCTAATTAGCGACAGATTTTGCAACATAGTGTTTTTTCGTAACGAACGCAACATTTGGCGACGTCGTTTGCGACGAAAGATTTTTCGTCCCTAATTAGCGACGAAATTGGCGATAGAAAATATTCCGTCGCTATTTTCGTAAATTTGATTTACGTCGGCTTAGCGACGGAATTAATCCATCGCTAAGCCGTCGCGAATTTTTGCATAACCCTAATCCCAGACAGCTTTTCCTTTTCTTCTTTCGCTGCTCCCGCTCCCGTCGTTCGTCGTTCGCCCACTCCCGCCGTTCACCGCCGCCCGAAGACAGGTAAACGAGGGGGTCCCCCCCCCCCCCCCCCCGCATTTTTCGGCAGGGGGTCGACTTACTGTCGGAAAGGCTGGGGGTCGACCCCCTGCCGGAACAACCTCGTTTTTTTTTGTGGTGACTTCATTTTAAAACAATATTTTTTTATGCAGATTTTTCAATGGAACCAGCTTGTGCTCAGCCACCTGTGGTAAGTAAGTGACAAAAATAATGCAAATCGGGTAAATACCAGTGGTCAGTAAGTGATGCAAGCGTATCACATGTTATTTAATTTATTAGATATAACACTTTATTGTTCACACACTCACTTAGTTGTTAATATTTAGAGTTGCTTTGTTGGAGTTCGGAGATCATGCTGAGCATGATTTTAATGTTTGAATATGGAAGTGTTCTTATTTTTGGAGTACGGAGTCCATGCTAGCCATGGTAGTTGTTAGTGAAATATTGAAGTGTGTTTGTTGCAGGTACATGTTTGCCATTTGTTTGATATGAATGATTACGATGTATTACAATGTTTGATGTAATTGTATCCATGCTTGCATGTAGTTACTTTCAATTTGATTATGGCTTCCATGTGAAATTGTATAATGAAAGCATGCTTCAAATGATTGTATTGTGTCATTAATAGTTTGTATATGAAAATATTAAGTTATCAATGCATGCATCAAAATTCTTGTTATTGTATGACATCATATATTGCATGATAAATTTGATATTTTCTTTATCATAGCATTCTGATGGTTTTCTTTTAATTCGTTAGGTTATTATTCGTAACATCATAAGAAAATGACTGCAAACCGTGAATAGATGTACCGTAGGATAGTGGACAATGAGTTATCGCATGAATATATGGATGGTGTTGAAAGTTTTATTGAATTTACAACGGCAAGTGTCAGTACAGTGAATCCCACAGGTCTGATTAGGTGTCCCTGCAAGATTTGTAAGAATAATCGATTTGTAGAACCTCATGGCGTTAAACATCACCTATACAGGAAGGGTTTTGTGAGTGATTATCAGCACTGGACGTTTCATGGAGAAGAATTTAGAAACAATTTTGATGCACGGGTGAATGTGGTGCACGATAATTCATATATGAATTTGATATTTGATGTCGCAAGAACAGAACTGAGTTCCGCAATGAGTTCTAGTGATGTAAGAACTGCCGTAAATGAAGAATCGCCAAACGATGCAGCTAGTAGATTTTATGATTTACTTAGAGATGCTGATGAGCCACTTTGGAACAGTTGCAAGAGTCACACTATCTTGTATGCAGTTCTTCAAGTAATGAATTTGAAGTTCGAGTATAATTTGAGTCAATCATGTTTTGACCGTTTATGCATGATTGTGAAGAGTATGTTGCCCAAAGATGATAAATTGCCACAAAATTTCTATTGTGCGAAAGTTATGGTCAACGCTCTAGGTATGGGGTACAAAAAGATTAATGCTTGTCCAAATCACTGATGTTGTATTTCAAGGAGCAAGAAAACAACATATCATGCCCGTCATGTGGGCATCCTCGGTTCAAGTCAAAGACAAGAGGCAATGGTAGCACAAGATCAAAGAAAGTTTCATACAAGTCGCGCCGCTACTTTCCTATCACTCCTAGATTGCAGCGAATGTATATGTCTTCAAGGACAGCTAAACACATAAGATGACATGCAAATAAAGTTTGACACGATGAAAACAAGATCACGCATCCTGTTGACGCTGAAGCTTGGAAGTACTTTGATCGTACCCATCAGAACTTCGCAATGGAAGTGCAAAATGTTAGACTCGGTCTATATACAGATGGATTTAATCCATTTGGGGGTAGATCAACTTCATACTCATGCTGGCCAGTATTTGTAACTCCATACAACCTTCTACCAAGCTTGTGTATGAAACGTCCAAATCTTTTCTTGTCTCTGTTGATCCCTGGTCCGACCTCACCTAGAGCGTTGACCATAACTTTCGCACGATAGAAATTTTGTGGCAATTTATCATCTTTGGGCAACATACTCTTCACAATCATGAACTAAAAGTAATGTGGAATAACAGTGTTACCACGTATGATGTCCACAAAAACAAAATTTTAATATGAAGGTCGTTGTTCTATGGACAATTAGTGACTTCCCTGCATATGGTATGCTATCTGGTTGGAGCACACATGGGAGGTTGGCATGTACGTACTGCATGGAGGATTTCAAAGCTTTTAGATTGACACATGGAATGAACTCTTGCTGGTTTGAGTGCCATCGTCGATTTTTACCCAGCGACCATCCGTTCCGACGAATTGGACAAAATATTGTGCTACCATTGCCTGGAGGATTTCAAAGCTTTTAGATTGACGCATGGAAGGAAGTCTTGCTGGTTTGAGTGTCATCGTCGATTTCTACCCAGCGACCATCCGTTCCAACGATTTGGACATCGTCGATGTTGTATTTCAAGATTGATGAACTAAAAGTAATGTGGGATAACAGTGTTACCACGTATGATGCCCACAAAAACAAAATTTCAATATGAAGGTCGTTGTTCTATGGACAATTAGTGACCTCTCTGCATATGGTATGCTATCTGGTTGGAGCACACATGGGAGGTTGGCATGTTCGTACTGCATGAAGGATTTTAAAGCTTTTAGATTGACGCATGGAAGGAAGTCTTGCTGGTTTGAGTGCCATCGTCAATTTCTACCCAACGATCATCCGTTCTGACGATAAAAGAATATGTTTAAAGCAGGCACAACTGAACTGGAAGGTTCATCCACAAGATTGTCTGGCATAGAGATTCTAAGAAGATTGCAATACTTTCCAGATGTATTAACAGATGCCCGCAGTCCTACACCCTTTTGTGGATTTGGGAAGGATCACAATTGGATGAAGAAATCTATTTTTGGGGAACTACTCTATTGGCCGATTCTATTGATACGATATAATTTGGATGTGATGCATGTGGAAAAAAATGTGTTTAATAATGTATTCAATACAGTAATGAATGTTAAAGGAAAAATGAAGGATAATCCGAAGGCCCGTATGGATTTAAAAGTAATATGTAAAAGACCAGAACTGGAACTCAAAGAGTATAATGGCAAAGTACTGAAACCAAAGGCAAAGTACGTGCTTGGACCTGATCAAATAAAACATGTATGTCAATGGTTGAGACAATTGAGATTTCCAGATGGATATGTCTCTAACATTGCTCAGGCTGTGAAGATTGACGATGGACAATTATATGGGTTGAAGAGCCATGATTGCCATATCTTTATGCAACGATTGATACCCCTAGCATTCCGTGATATATTAGACAAACCTATATGGGGGGGTATTGTCTGAGTTGAGTGGATTTTTTAGAACATTGTACGCATCGGAAGTCATAGTATCTGATGTAAAGAATCTCGAGGACTCTGTCATCACCACTGTTTGTCTGCTAGAAAATATATTTTTGCCAACATTTTTCGATGTTATGAAACATTTGATCATACATTTGCCATATGAACTAAGGGTTGGTGGCCCTGTGCAATATCGATGGATGTACCCATTTGAACGGTATATGTTTTTTTATATTTGTCTCTTTAATGACAGATATTTAAAATTTGAAATGTATATTTTTGCCAGATGCATGTTCGACCTCAAAAAAAAGGTTCGTAATAAAGCAAGAGTAGAAGGCTCTATTTGTGAGGTGTACACTTTAGAAGAGATTTCAAATTTCTCATCTATGTACTTCGAACCTCACATTCCAACACGTTACACATGCCTACCCTGTAACTATGATGGAGAACAAGTAACTGTAGCTGACAAGCTGTCGATATTTCAACCACTTGGACATGCATTTGGTAGTTGCCGATCAAGGCTCTTGACAGATCGAGAGCAAGACGCAGCACACATCTATATTCTTTTTAATTGCTCAACGATCAACCCATACATCGAGTAAGTATATGTAGACGCAACACAATTATAAATCCTTTTATGTTCTATACGTGGATACATGGCTCGGTAATATAAGTATTTGTGGTTTGCAGACGATTTGATCTGGTGTTGCAAAGAGAAGTTTCACATCTCACTGATGCAGAAGTACAAAAAGAACGTGAAACTAAGTTTGTGAAGTGGTTGAAACAATTGGTAAAGAAGCTAACATAAATTTTGTACTTGTAAACAACACTAAGTTACTTAATTGGTCGTGATCACAATCATTATTTATGTTTGTGCGTAGGTCCGCCATGGTGATGTTAAAGATCAAGGAATATGTGATTTAAAAAATGGTCTGACCGAAGTTGTGCAATGCTACAACGGTTACATCGTAAATGGTTATCGATTCCATACAAAAGATTACGGCATAAACAAATCAACGATGAATAGTGGTGTGTGTGTTAAGGGTAGCAGCTACGGTGAAAATGAACATGATTACTATGGTGTCATAGAGGAAATAATGGAGTTGACTTACTTAGGCATAAATAACAGGGTAACTTTATTCAAGTGTCATTGGTTTGATCCAACTGCAACAAGACTCGACAAAGCCTCAGGCATTGTGGAGGTGAATCACAAATCAAGGTTTGAAACATATGAATCATTCATATTAGTCTCGCAAGCTCAACAAGTTTATTATACTTCATATCTGAGTATAAAAAAGTCAGATAGAAATAAATGGTGGGCAGTTTGCAAGGTGAAGTCCAAACTATACCCTGAGTATGATCAGTTACAAGAAGACAAGTTAGCTAAAGACAGTGATTACTATCAATCAAATGATATCTATGACTTCGCTTATGGTCACGATGTTACGCATGATATGCATGTTATATCTTCATTGGCCGATGAAACATTAATAGAAGAATGTGATCCAAATGATATACCAAGTGGATGGGTAAACAACGAAGAAGAAGAAGAAGAATATGAAAGTCAAACAAGTGACGAGGAAGAATTCGCAAGCTAGTGAGCAAAATCTTGTAATACAAACCTCTATTTGAATGCATTGCAATACTTGATATGAATGATTTAAATTATTTGAATGTATTGTAATACTTAATGCGAATGAATGAGTTCTATTGCAATACTTGATGTGAATTATTTGAATTATTTGAATGTATTGTAATACTTGATGTAAATTATTTAAATTATTTGAATGCATTGTAATACTTGATGCGAATGAATGAGTTCTATTGCAATGCTTGATGTGAATGATTTGAATGCATTGCAGTACCTGATATGAATGCATTGCAATACTTGATGTGAATGATTTGAATTGTTTGAATGTATTGTAATACTTGATGCGAATGAATGAGTTCTATTGCAATACTTAATATAATACTTAATGTGAATGATTTGAATGCATTAAAGTACCTGATCTGAATGATTTTAATGTATTGCAATACTTGATGTGAATGATTTGAATTATTTGAATGTATTGTAATACTTGATGTGAATGATTTGAATTATTTGAATGTATTGTAATACTTGATGCGAATGAATGCATTCTATTGCAATACTTGATGTGAATGATGTAAATGATTTGAATGCATTGCAGTACCTGATATGAATGATTTTACTGCATTACAATACCTGATGTGAATGATTTGAATTATTTGAATATATTGTAATACTTGATGTGAATGCTTTGAATTATTTGAATGTATTGTAATACTTGATGCGAATGATTTGAATGCATTGCAATGCTTGATGTGAATGATTTGAATGCATTGCAGTACCTGATATGAATGATTTGAATGCATTGTAATACTTGATGTGAATGACTTGAATTATTGTAATACTTGATGTGAATGACTTGAATGTATTGTAATACTTGATGCGAATTATTTGAATGTATTGTATGACATATGTTATTTGTTAGAATATGGTTCGTGGAGGTTACAGTGGTCGGTCATCCAGTAGTAGCCAGGCTCAGCCTTCATCTTCATGAGCTCCTGTGATAGGCCCAAAAAATTGTAATTTTGGCAGTGTTTTTGGATCTTTCAGGGACCCTGTTTTGCAATTTGATTAATTCAGACATAAAATGAATTCTAAATTTCATAAAAATTGGCACAAACACTTATTATAACCCTAAAATCATATTGGAATTGCAAAAATAATTTTTTGACATTATTTTAATCCGAAAATTGCATTAACAACCTAAAATAAGCTATTTTTAACCTAGGTCACAAACTAATTTCAGAGTTAGACCCGAATCAGGGGTCAATTCTCCATGAAAACTTCTGAATTTTTACAGAGATAAACTAGGAAAAAACAGAGATTTTCCAATTTACAGATCGGAAAAAGCATCTCCGGTTAGGGAGAAATCCTTCCGGCAATCTGAACTAGAATCTAACAAACCTAACAGGGGTTAAAACAACTACTTCAGATTGCAAATACAGACATAAATATAAAACTTAATCAAAAATTTCTGAAATTTTAACAGTAAATCGTAGACATAAAAATAATAATACTCACTTTTTACAGATCATGAATCAAATCTGTGGTTTGGGATCTATGAATAACACAAGTCTGATTAGGGTTTTGGTAAACCCTAACGAGTTTTAAATTTAAAATCACACTTTCTGTCAGAGAAAAAATAGTAAACAGATATCAAAAAATCTCAAAATGTTACAGTAAATAAATCTAATCAATATGAATCCATGGAACTTTACATATCTCAAATCGGATATAGTATGAGAAAAATATCATCACAGCAATTTACCTTCCTGATTTTAACAATGATTTTAAAGCTTTATAAACCCGATTTGATGTTTGATTTTTCTGACAGGGTTCCCGAATCCCAAAAACTCTGATTTTTTTACAGTAGTTCATATACATATGCATGTATCACATATAAAAAAATCAGCAATTAACAATGAATATTTCAATCCGAAATAGCATGCTCTTTTCTGTTCTAAACTAAAAACACACAGAAATCTAAGAAACTTAGGAAATCATGCATTAACTATTGAAAAACAATAAAATAAACACTAAAACAGTAAAATAAAAATTATTTCTATGCTGGAAAATGTGTAATAAACATAAACAAACACATAAATAAATAAAACATAGGGAATCAATGGCTGGAATTTAATTTTACCTTTAAAAGTATGGATTTAACTCATTAAAAGGGTAAATCACATGTTTTATTGGTTAAGAATATAAAAAATAATGTAATAAACGATTCTAATGGATTAGAATCATGAAAAACAGTATGGAATAGAGTTATATGATCTTCTTGAATTGATTTTGGGGTCCTTGGATGAAATCCATGGTTAAATTCATGAACACAAGAGTTTCCATGGTGAAATCTATTGAGAAACATAAAAAACTAATAAAAAATAAAAAAAATATGAAATAACTCACCTTGGGGCTGCAGCTGCAATGGAGGAAGGTGGAGGTGCTGGAGAGGAGAGAGAAGCCACGAAAATTTGAGAGAAAAAGAGCTCTCTTTTGCCCCTCTAAAGACTCCTTTTTATAGTTTTTCAAAACCCATGTAATTAGGACTAATTAATACCTAACTTTGACTTTTTCAAACTCTATCTAAAACCACCAAGGGAGGACGATTTTTTTGAAGAATTTTAACCTAAAATGACTCTAATTAATCCCTAATTAACACCGAATTAAACCCTAGAAAGTCCAAATGTGGCACCACCTAGTATGGACCCACATTTGGTTTTTAAAACTTGAATTTAAAACCTTTAAAAACCAATGGTTTAAAACTTAAATAAAATGGATTTTTAAAATTGATTTTGACTCACCTAGACATCTAACCTAGGTAGGACATTGACTAATCCTAGTCTAACCCTGACTTTTACAAATGTGGCGCCACCTTGAGTGGGCCCCACTTGAATTTTCAAAAACGATTTTTAAGCTTGAAATTGAGAGAATTTTCAAAAGATTTTCAAAAGTAAACTTGAAATCAAAAGTTTTGAAATGGAATAGAGTTCCAACTGGGTCAGAACTCCTCTGGATATGGCACCAACTGAGTGGACCCCACATCAGAGTTTTGAAAATTTGAAATAAATACTAAAAATAGGTTAAAATCAATAGTTGAAATTCAAAGTTTTGAAAGTAGATTCTCAAGTGAACTGGAACTCTGGGTTAGAGTCCTGAATTTTTAGGACTCTGTGATTTTGGTTTTTTAAAAGCCAAACGAAGGAGTTTTTGAAAAGATTTCATCGAAAATGGTGAAACAAGTCAGAAAATACAGTCAGGGTTAGACTCCTAACTCAATCAGAACTCTGAAATAGAGTCCTGAACTAACTGGACTCTGTAAAATGACATAAATTTCGAAAACAAACGAAAAGGATTGAAAATGGAAGTAAAACAGACTTTTGAACAGACTCCTGACTCGACTAAAACTCTGGGACAGAGTCCTGATCAGACTAAAACTCTAGAATTTTGAGAAATTTGGATAAATAAAGGAATCTGGAAGCGACACCACCTAAATGGGTCTCATCAGAGAATTGAAATCAGTTGAGATTTGAATTTGAAGTGAATCCAGATTGTTTTCTGAGAAAACATTTCGAAATACAAGGTCCTGGGGTTGGAAAATGACAGA
This sequence comes from Nuphar pumila, assembly GCF_984573655.1. Classification (NCBI taxonomy): domain Eukaryota; kingdom Viridiplantae; phylum Streptophyta; class Magnoliopsida; order Nymphaeales; family Nymphaeaceae; genus Nuphar; species Nuphar pumila. The sequence goes on along the minus strand of NC_143252.1, from coordinate 137,064,569 downwards.
ATATTGAATAAAACTCAGGTTTTAAAATTGATTTTTTTGAAAGAAGAGCTCTAAAACTCAAATCTGGATTGAATATTTTGAAAACAGGAGTGTTGGATCTCGAAAATGAGATGTATTGACATGAAATGCTATGCAATGCAATGAAATGATATGCTGAATTCATGCAATGTGAAGCAACGACACATGAAATGGATGAATACTGAATGAGGAGGAAAAATTGGGGTGTTTACACATAAGCTCCAAGCAGTAGCCTATTCTTTCCGGTGAAGATGTACGCCACATCGTTAAGGACACATTGCGTGACTACTTCCATGAAACCGTCGTCGACGTTCTCCGAGCTGAGTTCAATAGTTTTTTGCTGAACAAGAGAACTTCAATTGCAGGTTCCTCTCAAGTATGAAAGTTTCATGCAATATATTGCATGTCGTTAGATTTCATGTAACTTTGATTGCCTTAACATATTTATCTTTTTTGACTGCCTTAGAACACATATGAGCATGCTATAATCACATATTCAGTTTTTTGACTGTCGTCGAACACATATGAGCATGCTAGAATCACATATACAACTTTTTAACTGCCTTAGAGCACATATGAGCATGGTAGAATCACATATAGAGTATTTTTAAATGTGTTAGAACACATATCATTCATGATAGAATCACATATAAAGTTTTTTGTTTTGCCTGCCTTAGAGCACATATGAGCATGATAGAATCACATATAGAGTTTTTCTGATTGCCTTAGAACACATATGAGCATGCTATAATCACATATTCAATTTTTTGACTGCCTTAGCACACATATGAGCATGATCAAATCACATATATAGCTTGTTGTTTGCCTTAGAGCACATATGAGCATGGTAGAATCACATATAGAATTTTTTTACTGCCTTAAAACACATATCATTCATGATATAATCACATATAGAGTTTTTTGCCTGCCTTAGAGCACATATGAGCATGATAGAATCACATATAAAGTTTTTTTACTGCCTTAGAACACATATGAGCACATGATAGAATCATATATAGTGTATAATTTATTTCATTATATTTTGTTTATCAATACTGACTGTTCTTTTCTTGTGTAGGCTGCTAGCGATAATCAGCGTAGCGGAGCTGAAGGGACAGATCAAGGCAATGAACAAGAAGATGCACAAAATCTTGGCGATGATTAGAGAACTGTGTTGAAGAAGTTCTATTTTTTTTTGTTTCAAAATTGTAATTGTTGAATTGTAAATAATTAAACTTGTTAATTTTAAGGTGGAACGATTAATTGTTGTAGATTCCTTTTATATGAAATTTTATGTGTACTTTGTTTTTTATTTACAGGAAATATAAATTGTACCGTTCTCGATATTTAATTTTCAAATAAATTTTTTTTTTGCGACGGATTAGCGACAGATTTTTTCGTCGCTATACATATAAATCTAGCGACGACTTAGCGACGGAATACGTCATTCGTTATTCTGTCTCAATTAGCGACGGAACTGATGACAGATTTATTCTGTCGCCAGTTAGCGTCAAAAAATTCACGACGTAAGCTTTCTGTCACCTCATCGTCGATAATCCGTCGCTAAGCCGGTTAGCGACAGAATAGCGACGGAATGGGGTCGTCGCTAATCCACTGCTTTGTTGTGGTGAAAGAGAGAGAGAGAGAGAGAACCAAGAAATAGATGAGAGAGGGACCTCAAAAGGTAGGCATCTTTTTTAGGTTTGTACACCTTATTTTTTAATAGTTTTTCCATTTAAAACTTGACAAAAATAGGGAAGCGTTAAGTGCCACATGGCATTCATCCAAAACGTGTAATGGTTGGCCACAATTTTTGCATAAGCATAACGCTCATGTTCAGCATGACCTGATATGCTTGCCTAGTTTACAATACACCCAAAAATTCTCATACACAACTCCAAAAGGAAGCAACAATATATGTAAGTGATACCAAACCCTAACCGACCTAAGCCCTTGGCGACCACCACAAAAACCTCATTAAAAATTCTAATTATACGATTTCCAATATTTTTTAGATTGAGCCATGGATCACATTAGGGTCCAAAATTCAACAAACAAATGCACACACACACACACAATAGATATCAAAGTTGTGACATCCCAACACTTGGTGACATTCACAAGCCCCTCTAACCAGATGAGTAGAGCCTTCATGAGTCTCGGTCCAATGTTTAGAATTGCCCTTTATTGTACATACTAGCATTCAAAAACTTTCCTTTTACCAATTCCGGTTACCATACGTGTGAAGTGGGCAAACAGTGGTAAGAAATGAAGTTTCCAAACAAACAAGGAACGAACAATGAAAAGAAATTGGTATTGCTCTACGATTTTCAATATTTACATAGCACATATTTATAATACCACGCAACATAGGTCTGTGTGAGTTACAAGATTTGAAATTCAAAATGTACAGGTTGTTACAGAAAAGACGTGATCTCAGGAGTCTGATTTCATGTTGGACGGTTACTCATGTTATCGCAGTATCTTTGATACTCCCCCTCAAATTGGAGTGTGGAGATCTGTAACACCCAATTTGTAAATAAAACTTTGAAATTCTATTTTACCTAAAGGCTTGGTAAATACATCAGCCTTTTGAAGCATCAATGACACATGTTCAGTTTTGATGATGCCCTTTTGAATTTTCTCGCGAATAAAATGACAATCTAACTCAATGTGTTTCGTTCTCTCATGAAACATAGGATTTGCTGCTATGTGTAACGTTGCCCGATTATCACAATACAATATAATAGGTTCATGATTCATAAAACCAAGATCATTAAATAAGGCTTCTAACCAAATAATCTCACAAGCAGTGGTTGCCATTGCTCGATATTCAGCCTCGACTGAAGAACGTGAAACAATACTTTGTTTCTTTGATCTCTATGATATGGGACTGTCATTGAGAGATATAAAATATCCTGTTACAGATCTACGACTAGTAGGACAACTTGCCCAATCTGAGTCACAGTATGCTTTGATAGATAACTCAGTTGTAGAAGGTAAAAATAACCCTTTTCCTGGTGACGATTTCAAATATCTAATTACTCTTAATGTTGCTTCATAATGTGGCTTCCTTGGATTTTGCATATATTGTGATAAAACATGTACTGCAAATACAATATCTGCAAATACAATATCTGTGAGATAGATCAATCATCCGACTAGACGTCTATATTGTGTTGGATCTTCCAATAATGAACCTTCATCTATGGTCAATTTTAATTTTTGATCCATAGGAAAATCAATAGGTTTGGTTCAGCTTAAACCTGCATCCTTCAATATATCAAGTGTATATTTCTTTTGACTAAGAAATATACCAGATTCTGATCTGGCCACTTCAATCCCCAAAAAATATTTCAAGTGACCTAAATCCTTGATATGAAACCTAGAATGTTAAAATTGTTTGAGAATATGAATGCTTGACTCATCATTTCCTGCAATAATAAGATTGTCAACATACACAAGTACAACAATAAAACAGTCTCCTTGTTGTCGTGTAAACAAGGTGTAATCTGCATTATAAGATTGAGAGAACAACACATCTTTCAGGGTTGTAGTGAGCTTATTGAACCAATTTCTTGAAGACTACTTGCTCCATGAATAAATGCATTGCTGACATCCATTTAATATAAACTCCACTTTTTAATTGCTGCCAGGGCTAAAAGAGATCTCATGGTAGTTAATTTTGCAACTGGGGCAAAAGTCTCATGAAAGTCAAGTCCTTCAACTTGTGTATATCCTTTTGCAACGAGGCGTGCTTTATATCTCTCAATGGTACCATTCAATTGCCTCTTGATTTTATATACCCATCGACAACCGATAGGCTTCTTTCCAGGTGGAAGTGCAGTAATGGTCCATGTATTATTTTTCTCAAGAGCTTCAATTTCCTCAGTCATAGCATCTTGCCAATGTTTATGCTTAATAGCCTCGCCATATGTACACGGTTCAACATCAAAAAGAACATGAGAGAGAAATGCAATATGTTGAGGAGAAAATTTTGATAAAGGCAGAAAGTTGGAGATAGGGTAGTGATTACCTTTACCTGAGGATATTTGATTGATGGTTTCGAGATTACTACATGGCGAATTCTTGGCCAAGGCTACTGAACAAACATAATCTTGAAGATATAATGGAGTAGTATGAGAGCGTCTGGATCATTGTAAGGATGGATTTTATTCAATGGCTGGATTGGACTCTAGTGGGTATTCGAGTTTGAAATTATGATTTGGTGGTGCAAGGTTGATTTCTAGATTTGACTCATGCGACATAGGGGTTAATGCTCCACTTTCAATACTGACGTCGTGATCTTCAATGCTTTGTGGAAGGACTAGGAAAGTGTTATTGTAAAATTCATTTCCTTTGTAAGGAAATATTTGTTCATAAAAAATAATATCTCGGCTTGTGAAAATAATTTTGGTTTGAATATCATAAACACGATATCCTTTTTTATTAAAAGCATACCCGACAAATACACATGGCTTTGCTCGAGGAGAAAATTTATCCTTTAGAGAAGGAATAATTTTAACATAACACAAACATCCGAATGTACGAAAATGTTCATAGTTGATGGTTTTTCCAAATAAAAGTTCCAAAGGAGTTTTATTTTGTAAAATAATTGATGGGGTACGATTTTATTAAATACGCAGTTGTTAATATACATTCTCCCCAAAAATCAATAGGTAAAGAAGCTTGAAAACAAAGAGCCCTAGCCACTTCTAGAAGACGTTTATGTTTTCGTTCAACTCTACCATTTTGTTGAGGTGTTTCTATTCAAGAAGTTTGATGATTAATGCCTTTTTGATAAAAAAAATCTTGAGTACAATTTGCAAAAAATTCAGATCCATTATCACTACGAATACTTTTGATTCTTGTTTTGAATTGATTTTCAACCATAGAATGAAAATGTTTTAAACAAGTGTTTATGATTTGTAGCGCATAAGGAAAATCCATGTTAAATGTGAATAATCATCCACTATTGTAAGAAAATAACGTGCACCAATGTGTGATGGTGTAGCATAACCTCCCCATATATCAATATGAATCAACTCAAAAGGCGCTGATGCCCGACTTTCACTAGAAGGGAATGGTGATCGTTTCATTTTTGCCTTATGACAAGCATCATAAGGTAAATCAATAATAGAATAAGGTAATGACAATTTATTCTTTAAAACAAGCAATCGAGAATTAGAAAGATGACTGAGACGATTATGCCATGTTGGGGTCGATTATTGAGACACTGCTAAAGCTTTATGAATAGTGGTAGTTGTGAAATGATAGAGTCCGCCATGCAGTTTACCCTCTCTAATCAGCCTCCTCGAAGTAAGGTCCTGAAAAACACAAAAATTAGAAAAGAAAACAGCCACACTATGTGATGATTTTGTGAGTTTAGGAACAAATAAGAGATTGTATTTGAATATGGGAACATAAAGCACGTCAAGAAGGATCAAGTCCGGACGAAGTTGGACTTTACCCACTTGATTGATGTATATACTATGGCCATTTGGATGGTTGATTGGTCTTGGATTAGGAATAAATTGCACATCAAACATAATATCCAGATATGGTGTCATGTGTTCGGATGCACTTGTGTCAATGATCCATGGAAAGTCAAAAGAATAGGAAAAAGTTTTACCCGCGAGATTAGCATTGGCTGGTTTAGCATTGACATTGAGTCAAGATGCTAGCTGATTCAATTGATCCTCTGACAACTGCAAGATAACAGAATGTTCCAGAACCGGTGTTGCACTTGTACTTAAATTTGCGGTATATGGTTCATTGGAATATGATTTGTTAACTTTTGTATGGTTGGCTGGATATCCATGTAAGGCATAGCAATGCGCTTTAATGTGACCCATTCTACCACAATGGTCACACTTCAGACGTGGATGATTCTTGAGAAATGAATGCTGGTTTGAATGGAAACTCTTGACGATGAGAGCGACATTTTCTAGCCCATGAGAATTTGGCATAAAAAACCGTTGAGTTTCTTCTTAAAGAACCATGGAGTATACTTTGCTTATGTTGGGAAGATGCTCGATGGTTAATATTTGACTCCGGATATTGGCAAAGGTGTCATTGAGCCCCATTAAAAATCGGTATACTTTCTCTCATTCAAGACAAATATTAAATTCTTTGAAGGCTCCACAAGAACAATTTGGAGTTGAATTCAAAAATCCAAGTTCATCCCAAAGTGTTTTGAGATTAGTAAAATAGGTTGCCAAAGTTGATTGTTCTTGCCATAAATCGGATATTTGTTTCTTAAGTTGATAAATTCGGGCAGCATTACCTTGTGAGAACCTTTCTTCTAAATCGACCCACACATCTCGTCCACCATTAGCATAGATGACACTATGTGCAATGTCCTTCGACAATGCATTCAGTAACCATGAGAGAACCATGTCATTGGCTCGGTTCCATACTTGGAAATCTGCAGCACTTGTAGCCGGTTTGGGAAAAGTACCATCAACAAATACAAATTTGTTTTTAGCACTGAGGGCCATTTTCACAACCCTTTTCCATGTGGAATAGTTGTCACCAGTAAGAAGAGTGGTAACTAAAACAACACCTGGATTATCTGAATGGTGCAACAAATATGGTGATGATATCTCTTTCGATCGATCAGAAAAATCAGAAGAGGCAGCCATGGATATGTATAGAAAATGCACTGTTTTGCTAAAAAAAATAACACACAGGAAATGCACGGTCTAGTTGCAAGCAGTGTAGTAAGTATACCTGGGTTGACAGTTAGGTGCACTAAGGAATAGAAGCATACAACCAGTAATCTCTGTGACAGACAAAGATTGATTCTGGTCTCACTTGAAGAGTAGAATGATCCACAGTATCTGCAGAGGCCAGCAAGCAACGTGATAACAAGGAGGGCTCGGTAAGCAGACTCTGCGATAGCCTGGGAGTGCTCAGTCTGAAAACGAGCAAAGAGGCACAACCTGCTCTAATACCATGTGAAGTGGGCAAACAATGGTAAGAAATGGAGTTGCCAAACAAAGAAGGAACGAACAGTGAAAAGAAATTGGTATTGCTCTATGATTTTCAATATTTACATAGCACATATTTATAATATCACGCAACATGGGTCTGCGTGAGTTACAATATTTAAAATTCAAAATGTACAGGTTGTTACAGATAAGCCGTGATCTCAGGAGTCTGATTTCATGTTGGACGGTTACTCATGTTATCGCAGTATCTTTGATAATACCCTTATACTTAAGGAAGTCTTAGTGCACGTTTGGTAACATATCATGAGATTAGGACTCATGCACATGAGAGAACAAATCTCATCGGCATGGCTAAACAAACATCGGACAATGAGCTCTGAGGAACCGACTCTAATTTTTTCGACAGAGAAAGCTGGGGTTAGGAAGACCCCTACCAGTTATACATCCATAGCATTTGGGATTCGAACTTGCAATGTCCCAACACAACGTGAACTAACTGCTCCTTACAGACAAGCGAAGCCCCAGTTGTCACCTTGGGAATTTAGATTCGAGTATCTTGGATACCACAAATTTTCTTGTATCTCAAATCAAATCTATGTCAAACCTAGTGTTTGATGAGTATTTCATAAGAGACTGGGGTGTGATCAAGGGGTCAGGTTTACCCAGACCCAACCCGTACCAAACCCTATACGGTCCGGGTATGGTGATAATTAAGAAGATCCGATTAAGACCCGGGTCCAGACCCAATGGTCCGATTAATACATGAAGTTGGGTATATTTTGAGAAATTTTATGCCAGACCCGGGCCTGACCCGAGTTCCGATTAAGACCCACAAATTTTCAATGTAAAAATGATAAAAAATATTATTTTACTGGGTATTGCCTGGGTCTGGTTCATGTAGTTTTTATCGGGTCCGGGTATGGTTTCGCTTATAATGGGTCCAATTAGACTTGGGTCCAGACCCATTTCACCTGGGTCCGAACCAAACCCTACCCGTTGACACCCAGAGTTCCAGTCAGCCAGCTATGATGTTCAACCTCATGCTGAGGGTGCACGCCAATATTTTTATTCTATTTTTAATAATTAATTTCTTATCCTTGGAGAAAACTAGATCAAGTTCTAACCAATGTGCATATCAATATTATGAACTTTCCATTTTAAACAAGAAAGAATGTAATTTTCATAATTTTTTGTTCATCTATAGATAAGAGGTGGGATGCACCTAGCTAGTTGGCTTGAAAATTTGACCCCTCTGACAAAATGCTGCCCATCAATCTGTTTGCCACATCCACCCATTTCTTTGACAAATTTTAATCCTTCTAACTAGTACAAACTGCAAAGGTTTTCACATTGGGTTTAACCTTATGGCGAGTCAAAAAAAGATATCATTTTCAACTATGTTAGACACACACTGGACTTCTTCCTAATTAATTAGATCACTAAACCTCATTGCTTAAAAAAAAGGTCCTATTTTTCTGTTCTACCGTAGTTCTTTTTTTTTTTTTTAATAGTCAGGGATAGACTGCCGATTTTATCTAAGTCGAGTACAACCGGTTGACCCATGCATGCCTTTTTTGCAGCGTCTGTTAGCATAAAAATTAACTTATTTTTTCATGTTGAACACATCTATGAGGTCACTGTGAAATGAGGTTTAAATGACTTATTTTTTCATTTACTTAGGTTTTTTTACAAATGTGAACTACATGATTTTCTTAGTAGGAAACGGCTTTCGAATTGCTTGATTAGGACAGGTAGGCATGTTTTTGTAAGGATTCAAAAATCAATGGCCTACAATGTACAATACATTTTTAGGTCATAGTATCATATTTTTTATCCAAAAAACATAAATTAATTAAAGCCAGTTCTTATTATTTGGAACATATCGAACACATCTATGTGGCCTAATTTGGATTAAAACAACCTGCACCAATGACTTTTAGAGAAGGCATGATGTCATGGTGACATAACCAAATTTTTTCATATATATATATATATATATATATATATATATATATATATATATATATATATATATATATATATATATAAAGTGTTCAAGGCTTAAATAATTTTATATCTTAAACCATCCTAATAGCTTAAAAATGCACTTTGCTTAATCTGAACTTACATATGCATCCTATACAATTAGTAAAAAACGTATTTCAAATGAGATAGTTTCCATGCCTTTTGAAGTTACAAAAGATAAAACTTTTTTTAGGGTGAAAAATCAAACTTTTTTGCTAAATTGAATTGATTCAATGCAAAATACGATGTTTTAGTAAATATACTGTGATAAACACGTCTTCATCTTTAGATTAAACATAAAATATCTATAACCATATTTAGCATTTAGAATATTTAGGAGATTAAACTGCTACTAATTTTTACATATTTAGAGAGAGAGATGCAGATACACTTTTAAGACTATTTTGCCTCTAGTAATTACGAAAGTACTGTGAGATTTCCGGGTTCTGGTTGTCACCACAAAGGTATTTTAATAAGGTGACAAAACGTACAAGTCATACTTTTAAAAAGATTTTCTAGATTTTCAAAGTGCAAATTACAAAAATCAGCCGTACTCTTTTTGCATATTTTATGTAAAATACACACCTATAATAACGTCATCTGTCTGATAATTTTAGAATTGGTGATAGCCTCAAGCCAAGAGCGCCATTAATAGCTAATATGTTGGTCTGTTGGTTAATTCAAAACAGTGAGTAAATTGAAGGCTGATGCTTCCCCTACTTGTTGATGTCAGTAGCTCATGATTAACTGAAAGTTGGTCTGTCTTTGACAGCAAAAAGCATCCTATGCATCTAAATATGGAAAAAGTGAACCAAAAATTCTAAAACAATTATAAGTTTGTGGATCACAATATCCATACGTTTGCCTGCATAAAACAAACACACTAATTGTAGTAGCAAGGGAGTCTTGAAAACGCTCAAATTGGTCGAGTATTGGGTCATATTTCTACCAAAATAATTCATATGATGCATTATGTGAGTAAGGATGGCTGAGAATGGAAGATGTTCCATGAGAAAAAAAAATTGTTCGAGCAATTTTACAAAAGCCACCTAACTTATCTGCTATTTATGAAAAGAGGCCAAAGATTTTGGTCATTACATTCAAGTGCCTGCTTTAATGGATACATTTCAAACATCCACCTGAAGTGTAAAATGGTATTTTCCATCCTTTTCTTGAGAACAATTCACCTTATGTCATCTTATGGCCTTTTGTTAAAACAAATCAACAATGAGGGAATTTTGATAACTTGGTTTGACTAATTAAAGGTTAACTCTATGATTTGTAAGACCAAACATGTCTTTGAAAGATAAGTTACAAAAGCAGGAGGCTAAATGTAATCACTGAAATGTTGGGTTTCTCTTTGTAAATATGTAATAAGTTTGACAACTTTTTGTAAATTACTCAAATGATTTTAAGATAGGCCATTCTTATTAATGACAAAACGGGCATTACCATAAATTTGAGTCGAAAATCCGATATTTATTTTTGTAATCATATTTATGCACAATGAAAGGAGAGCAGAGCTGCTCTCCTGCAACAATTCAGAGATAGTTGCGTTATCCCCTGTTGTGAAGTCATGAGCTTTCTGTATTCATGTCAAGCAATTCCCTCCTGTTAATAGATTCATCTAAAGAAAAAATACATTGATTTAATGTGCATTATAAGTCACTAATGGCTACGGATTAACTCTGCAGCATGCATGAAAGTGCAGAATTTGGCATTTCCTAATTCAGAATTTGCCAGAAAGCCCTGGTTTTTTGGTGATATGCAATGTCCTAACTCCTGAGAGGGGGTGCTTTTTTTTATATTTACACAGAGAAACCACCCCAAAGATCATAGACCAAGTCCCGCTGGCTTTGCCTGGCATACTTACTGAAGGCCCACCAAGTCCAAGACTCTCTTAGTCTTAGCTGCGGCACCGTTTGTGTGCTTATGCTTTGCATTACAATTAGGGGTGTCAACCTGCTTGGTTTACCCGGACCTGACTCGAACCAAACCCTACAAGGTCCGCAAATTTCTCAGATTTTTTAAATACCTAAAAAGAGATTTTTAGGCAAAAGTAATTAGTTAAATTATGATAAATTATCATTTTTTGATTAATTGATTAGCCATTATTGATCGATTTATTACCAATTAATTATCAATAATATTTTTTAAGCTGTTTGGCATTTAATTGAGAATTTACAAAGTTTGGAATGAGGTATTTGGATCTAGACCTCAGTGGAGATCCAAGAGGATCAACCCACTCAAACATAAGTTCGAACGATCTGAAATGAACTTAAGCTCAAAATATCTGGATCCACTGGATCTTAAAACTATTTGGATTTGAATCTAGGAGGAGATCCAAATTGATCATCCCACATGAACTTGAAAGTTTGAACTATTCAAATGAACACCTAAGATCTGCTGGATCTTAAACTATTTGAGTTTGGATCATGAAGAAGATCCAAATTGATCAAACCATGTGATTGGGAATGGATCCAGTTGGTGGACCCAATCCTATTTAGAATTATTGAGTTTGGACCTGAGAGAGGATCTAAACTCAAATGAACTCATTGCAAGTTTTGAGACTTTGGATCCACTCTATATGGATCTTCAAATGATTCGGGTTGAATGGGTCAACCCAAATGAGTTTGGGTAGGGTTTAAACCCATATTTGTGTTTAAACCGCATATAAAAGATATTTGGATCCATTTGAGACCCAAATGGTTCTCACTAAGGGTTGGATCCATTGGAGACCCAAATGGATCTTCCTAAGGTATATAAGATTTGGATCCATTTGAGACCCAAATGGTTCTCACTAAGGGTTGGATCCATTGGAGACCCAAATGGATCTTCCTAAGGTAAATAAGATTTGGATCCATTTGAGACCCAAATTAATGTTACAAGTTTTGGATCCATTTGAGATTCAAATGAATGTTATAAGATTTAGATCTGTTTGAGACCCAAATGGATCTCACTAAAACTAAATGAGGATTTAGATCCATTTGAAACCCCAATGAATCTCACTAGTCCATTCAAGATCCAAATGAATTATATTAAATATATATATATGTATATATATTATTAATGGATTGGATTTGGATTCAATAAGACCCAAATGGGCATCACCAAATCGAAATCCAAACCCCAACCATTTTCACTCAAAATTCAAAAAGCAATTGGTTTCCCCCCTTTTATTTCAAAAAATAAATAAAAAGGATTTGATTCCCCCCACCCAATTTCAAACAAAAGGAATTTTTGAAATGTTCTCCCTTTTCTATTGGTTTCTCCCTATAAAATCCCCTATATATACCCCACCCCTCCCTTTTTAAGAGAGGGTGGTGTATGTTCCCCCCGGATGATTCACTAAATCCCACGTCTGTGTTCGGGGCTTTGAACGAGCACCACGTATACAAGCACATAGGGCTCGTATTCCCGTGTATGTTGACATCACTAAGCATTGGAATCTGGTGTGGTTGCAAAGACTTCAGTACCCTTTCTTGCTATTCTTCTCATAAAGTGATGGTTTGAGAAAATGACAAAAATGCCCTTCATTCAAAAAAGAAAAAACAAACAGTTCAAAAAAATAACAAACATGTCCTTCATCCAAAAAGTCGAGGATGATGTTGACTCTTCAAAGTCTTCTTCTTCTTTCTTTGTAAAACACTGTAAAACCCTCTCTCTCTCTAGAGAAGAAATCAAGGGAGGCAAAGAGTTCTCCCTGGAGAAGGACATGAACATCAACCCTCTCATTCTCTCTCCCTTCTCTCTCTACTTTTGTGCACATCCAACAGACGATCCTATATTGCTCCATCAAACACCGACTGACCTGTACACTGATTGTAGCATCGTTCAACTTGATGAGTTGTGGAGCTTGATTCATAGTTTTTGCCCTTATAGGAGGAGGGTTTGGGGACTCCTCCCAACGTGGATAGTATCGTTCAACTTGATTCGTTGTAGAGCCTGATTCAGAGTTTTGCCCTTACAGAAGAAAGGTTTGGGGGCTCCTCCCAGTGCGGGTAACATCATTCAACTTGATGAGTTATGGAGTCTGATTTAGAGTTTTTGCCCTTACAGGAGGGGGGTCTGGGGGTTCCCCCCCGGCACGGGGGTCCATGGGGGGCGCCCCTGACGGGCTCGGGGGACAACGCCCTCCGGACCAAATTTTTTTGGGGCCTTCCAACAACGATTTGTAGTATTATCGGGCTTTCCTACAGCGATTTGTAGTATTTTTGGGTCTCCAACGAGCCCACAAATCGCTATAACGATTTATAGTGTTTTTGGATCTCACTATAGCAATTTGTAGTGTTTTCCGTAAATCGCTATAGCGATTTATAGTATTTTTTAATCTCACTATAGCGATTTATAGTGTCTTCCGCAAATTACTATAGCGATTTATAGTGTTATTCAGTAAGCAAATCGCTGTAAATCGCTACCCGAATTAGGACCAACTTGTTAGGGCCATATCTTTCTAATCGGAGGTCATATTCCAAATCCGTAAAAAGTGGTGTCTTCGTTATTGAGTCTAGTTTATTTCTATAAATTTTCAGTGATTTCTATTGTCATTTCATTCCCTATTTTAACTAAAAAACAGACCCCTATTATTCTGTGTTATTTGAGTTGTACAACACCATTCTCGCTTGACATCCACATCTTGATTCTAGCATGCTCCTTGCTGGATTTTTCATTGATTTCTTCCAACCTTGCTTGAAACAAAAATATGTCTTTCTCACCACAATACTCTGTGCATTTTTTGACCATGACATCCGAGACTCATGCCGGGGGAGCCCCCGAACCCCCCTTCTGTAAGGGCAAAAACTCTAAATCAGGTTCCATAACGAATCAAGTTGAACGATGCTACCCATGCTGGGAGGAGCCCCCAAACCCTCCTCCTATAAAGGCAAAAACTCTAAATCAAGCTCCACAACGAATCAAGTTGAACGGTGCTATCCACGCTGGGAGGAGCCCTCAAACCCTCCTCCTATAAGGGCAAAAACTCTGAATCAGACTCCACAACTCATCAAGTTGAATGATGCTACCCACGCTGGGAGGAGCCCTCAGACCCCCCTTCTGTAAGGGTAAAAACTCTGAATTAGACTCCACAACTCTTCAAGTTGAATGATGCTACCCACGCTGGGAAGAGCCCTCAGACCCCCCTTTCTGTAAGGGTAAAAACTCTGAATCAGACTCCACAACTCTTCAAGTTGAATGATGCTACCCACGTTGGGAGGAGCTCCCAGACCCCTCTCTTGTAAGGGTAAAAGCTCTGAATCAGGATCTACAACTCATTTAGTTAAATGATGCTACCCACGCTGGGAGAAGCCCCCAAACCTTCCTCCTGTAAGGGTAAAAACTTTGAATCAGGCTTCACAATAGTCAATGTGCAGGTCAGTCGGTGCTTGATGGGGCAATGTATGATCTTCTGCTGGATGTGCACAGAAGCAGAAAGAGAAGGGAGAGAGAGAGAGTGAGAGGGTTGATGTTCATGGCCTCCTCCAGGGGAGATTTCTTTCTCGGATAATCCTGCAGTGCAGAGACTGGGTCTTAAATAATCATCTTCAGGGCACTTAAGTCTTTACAACCACTCCTTTTCAAGAATCGTCATTTTTTTTGTCACCAATGGAAGAGAGGGTATTTAAGTCTTTGCAATCGCATCAAACTCCAACGCTAATTAATGCTGACAAACATGGGGATACGAGACACACATGCTTACATACGTGGTGCTCTTTGGGACCCCCGAACATGAGATGTAGCTAACTCCCCTGTTCGGGGGGGGAGGGGGGGGGGAACATATAACCTGCTTCGCCTTTTTAAGGGATATCCTCTCCCAATCTAGTGTGTTCCTCTCCCTTTCACTTACTCTCTCTCTCTCTCTCTCTCTCTCTCTCTCTCTCTCTCTCTCTCTCTCTCTCTCTCTCTCTCTCTCTCTCTCTCTCTCTCTCTCGTTCTTTTTGCAAAGGGAAGTGGGTGCAACCACCACTTTCACCACCACCTCCACTTTGTTGCGCCCCTCATAGTGCCACCCTCACGGCACCTCCTTCCCTCTCATTTTCATGGCACAACCACCATCACCCAGCCGATGCCACCCTACGCCCTCCCACTCTTCTGCGCACTTTCGACAAACAGGAGGGACCACCACCTCCCTCCTATTTTTTTGGCAAGCGGTAGCCCAGCTAGAGCCACCCCGACTACTGCTCTCCCTATTCGATCGACTGTGAGGACAAGAATACCTTACTTCTGTCTCCACCAATGACTAGTGGCACCACCATGGTGCCACCCCTCCTTACTCTTCTGATCAATTGACAGTGTTGTCTGTCGCCTGAGCTGACGCCTACCACCTCACTCATCCTTCTACTTCTGCTTTTTCGGTGGCACAACACTATTGTCACCTCTTTGTCTTCTTGTTTTCTGGCAGGGACACCTACCGCGGTCTTCTTCTCTCTTTGCTTGAAACCGAGCATGACAAAGACTCGACCCTGCCAAGCATTGGAGGAGTTGCCTCTTCCTCCTCCTTCGTCGTGCCCATTGGAGTTTCACGATCATCATTGTCACCTCATTCTGTGAACCCACTTGGAAGTGCGAGACCACACACACTTTTGTACCTTTGACATAGATCATAAGGCACTCACTAGGCTTTGTCTGCGTTCATACCGTTAGAGATAGGTGATCCATGCCAACCAGTTCTGAAAGAAAATTCCTTTAAATATTTTTTGGATTTTCTGCTTCGTAAACCTGCATAAACTTTAAGGTAGAATTTTATGCTAATTATTGTTAATTATATAATATTAAAATATGATATTTATGTTTGTGTTGGATAATTTAAGTTCGCATGCATTGAATATTCTTTGAATAAAATATATTATTTATGTTCGTATGTATTGAATATTTTTTGAATAAAACATATTATTTATATTCACATGTTTGGATTTATGTACGCATACATGGTTTGTAAGTATGTATGGTTGGACCTACATAAACTTGCTAAATACATATGTCATATGTTTTGAAATACGTATGCATAAGTTTGAAAAGTATCGTAATATGAAATACACATGTTGTGAAATATGTATATATGATGTCATGGGCTTATTTTTTTAATAAGCTAGTGTGGCACGACAGTTCTTCCTTACCGCCACAAGCCTTTATATCGCTCTGTCACATGCATAGAATGCTTCACAAACTCGCGACGGGCCAAGATGCCCAGCCTAACGGCCAAAGGCTGCGTACCAAGACCTTTTCATATGCTGAATCATTTTCATTGGCCCTACACACCACCTCATGCGCAGCTACCTAGCGGAAGTTGATTAAGCGCATTTCCAAATGCGCATTTCATGTAGTCCATGTCACTTAGTGCATAGACGTCCCATACCAGCTATCACTTCTGAAAGAGACACAAACTTTGCTTTAGCCTTACGTGTCATGAAGCGTATTGCAGCTTCATGCGCACGACATAGCAAAACCTCACCACTGAATGAACAAGACCTTGTGGGCCCTAGTTCAAAGACTAGTTGATGATTGAACACCATAGCAAAGAGCACCACCTAGACTCATTTGTCGGTGTCTAAGCATTCACTAGCCTAGCCCTGAGTCACCATACTCGGTTGAAACCACCTAAGGTGACACAAAGACCTTGTTCTTCATTGTATGTGATACTGAAGAGGACAATGATGGTTTATCTTGGTTACGTAATTTTACGCAGCTGAAGTGTAGTTAGCCGAGCACAGAAGCAAGATGTTGGCAGGATAGTATGGAACATCTTATCGATGAGAAACATAAGTCTAAGGTTGTTGTTCAGTTGACTAAGGGAACGTAGATAAGCCAAAGATTTCTACCATATGTGTGTTGGGCTCATAGGTGGAGTGTGATGTTTGTCTTGTGCATGCAGATAATACATGTTGAATTCGGTTGGATGGATTTGCACGTTGGTTCCAACCGAGTATGGTGACTCGGAACTAGGCGAGTGAATGCCTAGGTGTCGGCGAATAAGTCTGGGTGGTGCTCTTCACTATGGTGTTCAATCATCAACTGGTCTTCGGACTAGCCGTAAGGTCTTGTTCCTTCGATGACGAGGTTTTGCTATGTCATGTGCATGAGTTGCAATACGCTTCATGGCACACAAGGCTAAGACAAAGTTTGTGCCTCTTTCAAAAGTGATAACCGATATAGGACGGCTGTGCACTAAGCGACATGAACTACATGGAATGCACATTTGGAAATGCGCTTGAACAACTTTCGCTAGGCAGCTGCGCACGGGGTGGTGCGCAGGGCTAATAAAAATGATTCAGTACATGAAAACGTGTTGGTATGCGACCTTTGGCCGTTAGACTAGCCAACTTGGACAACGTGGTACATCGCGGGTTTGCAAAACATTCTATGCCCGTGACAAAGCGATAGAAAGGCTTATGGCGGTAAGTAAGATCGTGACATATGAAATGTTTAGTATTATCTTAATATGAAATACACAGACATCCAAGTAGTTGCCAACCGTTCACACGGCCACTCCAATCGGTTGTTGTCCACCGTGGCAATCCCTAGAAATACACCCGACATATCATACTATCTTCCCGAAAATGTGGTCCAGCTTGCCACGTCGGCAGGTCCAATGAACCCTAGCGTAGAGCCGTGTTGCAAAGTTCCTTCTTCACAGAACCCTTGCACTCTGAGATTTGTGTTTCCAACCATGCATTCTGATGAAAAAAAAGATGTACCCTCGACTATCAATGGAGACACTGTGTATGCTTATGGTTGGTCGTCGTCCCGCTCTCGACGCAGGTATAAAACGACATCCTTCGACCCAGAGAAGATCTCGCTGTGAGCAGCTTACCGTTGGGAAACTTGTCAGATCTGAATGTCTTAAAAAATGCAGGACATTAGATGCTTTACATCCTCCATCCTCTAATTCAGACGTCTACACAGTGGAATCCAAGTATATTAAAAGCAAGAATGGTGATTGTGGCTCCATCACCCTGACTGAGGCCAAGGTGTTGGCCATGAATAAGGTTATTACAACTAAAAATGAAGAAATTGTTGAGTTGTAATGTGTGGGGTCTGATGCTGATCAACATTGGACATACATGAGTCCCAATTGGAATCCACTTTTGTAATTGTTTTTTTTTTTCTTGTTCCTTAATAAAAAGGTAGGAGTCTTGCCTAACCCTAGCTTTTTCTGTTAAAAAAAAAACATTACTGCCATCTCTAAAAAGAACATTTCTGGGATGCATTGTTCGCACCCATCTCTAAAAAGAACATTGTTGCGATGCAGAGTTCGCACCCAACAACAAACAACAACAACAACTACGCCTTCATCCCAAAACAATTGGGGCGGCGATATGAACCAAAAAAGAAAATCATTCTGGGTCTCCCACATGAATCCTTCTCCTCCAATCATTTCTATCCAATGCCATGTCCTCGGTGAGGTTCAAAGCATTCATATCCTTTCCTATCACCTCCATCCATGTCTTTCTAGGCCTACCCCGACCTCTTTTAACTAATATATTTTCCCATTTTCCATCCTTCTAACTGGAGCATCATTAGGCCTTTGCCGAATATGTCCAAACCACCGTAAACGATTCTCTCTCATCTTATTTTCAATGGGTGCAACGCCTACCTTATTTTGTATCTCCTCGTTCGGAATCTTATCTTTTATTGTATTTCCACACATCCATCTCAGCATACGCATCTCAGCTACACTCATTTTTTGAATATGATGTCTCTTAGCAACCCAACATTCTGTATCATATAGTAAAGCAAGCCTAATAGTCGTCCTATAAAACTTTCCCTTCAACCGCAATGGCATTCTACGATTGCACAACACTCCAGTTGCACTTTTCCATTTCATCCACCCAACCTTTATCCTATGATTTACATCTCCATCAATTTCTCCATACTTTTGAATGATAGATCCCAAATATTTGAAACAATCATGCACCAGTATTTCTTGCTCACCAAGCTTCACTACACTCCAATCACTACTTTGTTGCTTACTAAACCGACATTCCATATATTCTGTTTTGCTCTTACTCAACTTAAAACCTCTTGCTTCCAATGTCTGTCTCCATAATTCTAACTTAGCATTAACCCCAGCTCTAGACTCATCAATCAAAACAATATCATCAGCAAACAACATACACCATGGCACATTTTCTTGAATAGATCTCGTAAGCTCATCCATCACTATAACAAATAGGAAAGGGCTTAAAGCAGATCCTTGATGTAACCCAACCGTTATAGGAAAATTGGTTGTCACCCCTCCACAAGTGCGGACATTGGTTACTACTCCTTCATACATATCTTTAATTATACTAATGTACTTGAGAGAAACACCTTTCTTAAAAAAAATATTATTGGCATCTTATATTTACACAGATATACAGAATGAAATTATGTCCTGTTAATGCAAAGTTACGAGTGGGCGATGACGGGATGGCACAACTCTGTCATGGAGTCACACTCTGTCTCCTTTCGTTTCTAGATTTGTTAGATGTTTTCAAAATGTTAATCAATTTCAATTCAATTATGGTTTGAAGTTTAGATTGAAACAAATCATCTTTTGGATTTCAGATTTTCTGTAATTTTTCAATGTAAAAATGATAAAAAAATATGGTTTTACCGGGTACGGTCTGGGTTTGGTTCATGTAGTTCTTATAGGGTCCGGGTGTGGTTTTTCTTATAGTGAACCCGATTAGACCTGGGTCCAAACCCGATACTATACCTAAAAATTTGGTCCAAGTCTGGTTCTACCTGCGTCCTAACAAAACCCGACCTGTTGACACCCTTGATTGCAATCTTTGTTAATTACAAAGCCCAAGTATTGTCAGTCAAGCTTTCCTTGTTGGGATATCAAAAAATGCATGTGTTAACTTGTTGAAACATCCATCTTGATTGTCCAATCTCTCTCTCTCAAGGAAGGATGGTCATCCGCCTCACTCGGGCCTTTCCTCGCTTAGAACAGGGTTCCTCGTCATAAAAAAAAAAAGATTGCCCAGACTCTCTCTATATAATCCAAAATTTGTTAAATAAAGATTTCTTGGTTTAGATTTCAAAAAGACTTACTTGCCAACATGGTAAAACTTCCATATATATTGTTCAATCTCTCTCTTTATCTCAGAAAAAGTTGAATTCTTTTAACCACCATATATAGTTTTTCAACCAGTTCATTAAGGGTATGTTTGATAAGCCATTCTCAGCGTGATTTAGATGAAAATCTTGCTAAGAACAGAGATTTCAACAAACGTTAGATGCGGCATACGGTGTTTCGCGTGTTTGCCGCATCTATATACATGTGATATTTTTATTCCACCCTCTCCTTTGTTGCAAAAGTAACATGTATGAGGAGAACGAAATTTTCTAGACGGGTGTGCCTCTCTTGCCTGATGCTCTTTCCCTGTGACTCGCTGGATGGGAGCCTATCGAAGACGAGCAACTCATGCTTGAGCGGATGACCAACAGGGCGATCATCAATGTTGTTGCCTGAGCGGGGGGAGCATGCAGCCGGGTGGAGGGAATCGGCTCTGTCAGCCGGATTTCCCATCTCATAGACTCCAAGACCCCCTTCCACCGCTGCAGATCATCCTGCATCATCGGGATCCTGTTCCTCCGATCAAGGTCGCACGAGAGCAGAGGGTACCTCGACTATCTGACCTTGAACCTGCCGGAGACATGAAAGTGTTAGGTGTAAGAAGGAAGGGAGAGAAAATTCAAAGAAGAAAATGGGTTGTTTAGAGAAAGTGGTCTTGATGAGGTGGAATAGTCCCATATTGCTTTTGCTTGAGTTTTCTGAGGGCTTTATAAGCAACTAGTGAACTCATACCTTGTTCCTGAGAACAAGGGAGTGGGATGACCACCACACACATGCGCGCGCGCCCGCCCGCCGTGCCGTGTCGTGCCGAGCCGAGCCGAGTCGAGCCGGGTTCGGGTTCGGGTAATTGGCCCTTTAGGGCCATATCCAATCAAGACAAAGTATCTTTTTACCCAAAGTTTCTTTGGTTATTTGGATTCGGTAACGGGTTATGGGAATGGATAACGGGTCGCGACTCCTCGTATTCTGTGCCCGTTATGGTCCTTCGGATTCCGTAATGGGTCTCGATCTTTCGAAGACCGTTAACGCATCACGTCTCCTCAGAATCCGTAACGGGTCCTTCCATGTTTCATAACCGTTCGTGGGTTATAAAAGCGTGGTGAGGGCTGGGGTTACGCACAGACTAAGATAGACGAATTTCTAGCTCTGCGATTTCCCATCTCCTCTGTTGCTCTCTCTCTCTCTCTCTTTTCTGAGTTTTCCCGAAAGGGTGTTCTGCAACATTTGGTTCGTGGAGGTTATTTTCGAAGGACGACCCGCCGGAGTGCACCGTTCGGTTCGTCGTGGCTATTGTATCCTGGGGGAAGGACGCCGGACCTTGATTTGCACAGTATGTGGGGGCGAATCTTCTCTAAGGGGAGTACTTTCGTACGCCTTAGCCTTTTGCACAGTATTAACATGCTTTCGTTGTTTTCGTTATGTTCTATGCTTCTGTTTGCTCTGATGCTGTCGTCTGGATTTTGGTCTGATGCGGAAAATGCCATGCTTGCTCCCTGTTTTTGTTTCCATTGTCTGTTGATCATGAATACACTGTTGTATTTACTGTTTTCTATCGTGTATTATATCATGATGACGATTGTGAAACTGTGTGAAATGAAAAATGATACAACAGTCTTAGAGAAGATTCTAAGCATGTCGTCTTCTTCTGTGTTTGTACCAAAAGTGGACATGTCTGGTATGCCGGAAAAGTTTACCGGTCAGAATTTCAAGCATTGGCAACAACGCATGAAAATCTGGTTCACCACTATAGGGCTGCTGTCAGTTTTGGAAATCGACTGCCCTTCGGTTTCTGATACTGACCCTGACCCTGCTGCAGTCACTGCGGCAGTCCAGTGGAAAGAAAATGACAGTATATGTCGTGGCTGCATACTGTTGGCTCTGTCTAACACATTGTTCGATGTGTACTGTTCTTCGTCTACCACTGCTAAGGGTCTATGGGACCAACTTGACAAGAAGTACAATACCGAAGACCAAGGTCTTGAAAAGTACTATGTTGCCAAGTTTCTGAAATATCAGATGGTAGAAGGCAAGTCGGTCACTGAGCAGGCACACGAGTTTCTGCTACTGCTCCATAGTTTGGCTGAGGCTGAAATGAAACTTCCTGAGAAGTTTCAAGTTATGACCATCGTAGAGAAATTTCCTAAGTCTTGGGTAGACTTTGGTATGTCTCTCAAGCACCGTAGAGGGAAAATTTCCCTAGATGATCTTATGGTAGCCATTGCCATTGAAGAGGAGCATAGGAGCCAGAAACAGATCGTGATGCCAACTGAACCGCCTAAGGTGAATATGATGACCGGAGCTTTTAAGGGCAAAGGACAAAAATCGAAATCTGCAATGAAAAACCAGTTTAAACCTAAGGCCAAAATCCAGAAAAAGGCAAAGAACAAACCTTGCTGGAACTGTGGGCAGGTTGGGCACTGGGCTAAGGAATGTCCTTCCAAGAAGGCCAAAGCTCATGGGACCACAGAAGGAACGCCTCAAGTCAACATGGTGACTGAGGTTGTTGGGACCAGTATTAGGTATGTTTCTGTTAACCCGCGAATCTATCACGCCTATGAGCCAACAAAGTGGCTGGTTAACACTGGGGCTAATGTGCACGTTTGTGCTGATAAGTCTGTCTTTGTCTCTTACCAGGCTGCTGTAGGCAGATCCGTGACTATGGGCAATTCAACGGCTGCAAAGGTGTTAGGGATTGGACGCGTGGATCTGAAGTTTCCTTCAGGACAAGTTCTATCTTTACACAGAGTGCACCATGTGCCTGTAGTTAGAAGGAACATTCTAAGTGGTTCATGTCTTGTTAGAGAGGGTTATGAATTTAACTTTAAATGTAATAAAGTTGTAATTCTACATTCTGGAACTTTTATTGGCAAGGGGTATTTAGATGATGGTTTATTTAAACTTCGTGTTGAATATGTTTGCAGTGATAAATTAGAAAATGATGTTTCTTTTGATTCATTGTTTAATGTTGCATATAACATAGAATCATCTGATTTGTGGCATAATAGATTAGGTCATGTGAATTTCAACTCTATGAAACGCATGATGAACTTGAAAATGATTCCTGAGCATTCCATTGATAAAACTAAAAAATGTGAAATTTGTGTACAAGCAAAACAATGTAGGAAACCATTCCATACGATTGTTAGAGATTCTGAAATATTGGATCTGGTGCATACAGATATCTATGAGTTTAATGAAGTGTTAACTAGAAATCATAAAAAGTATTTTATCACTTTTATAGATGATGGCACTAAATACTGTTATGTGTATCTGCTTAAATCAAAAGATGAAGCTTTTGATAAGTTTCTTATTTTTAAGAATGAAGCAGAAGCACAAACTGATAGAAAACTTAAAAGATTGAGGTCTGATAGAGGGGGAGAATATACCTCTAATAAACTTGATAAATATTGCAAGTCTGTTGGAATAGTTCATGAGTTTACAGTTCCATACTCTCCTCAATCCAATGGGATTGCAAAAAGGAAGAATAGAACCCTAACTGACATGATAAATACTCTACTTGGGAGTTCTGAATTACCTACCTATATGTGGGGGGATACTCTGAATACGGCTTGCCATATTCTGAATAGAGTACCTCAGAAGCATAAGGATAGTGATCCTTTTGAACTCTGGAGAAATAGGAAAGCTAGCTTAAAATACCTTAAAGTACCTTAAAGTGTGGGGGTGCCTTGCTAAGGTACTTGTCCCAGAGCACAATAGGAAGAAGCTGGGTCCTAAAACAGTAGATGCTGTCTTTTTGGGTTATGTAGAGAACAACTATGCCTACAAGTTCTTACTAATTAAGTCTGAGATATCTGGCATAGATGTTAACCCTATTGTAGAGCTTCGAGAAGCTACATTCTTTGAGAATGTATTTCCCATGAAAGTTGGTGTACCTCAGAATCTGTCTTCTTTAGATATACCTTCAACTTCTGGTTCCATTCCCGAACATGTGGAAAGGATGACAGATGTGGGGGTAGAACCATCTTGTTCCCATCCTAGACCCAGTGAGTCTGAGGAAGTGGTTGAACCTAGAAGGAGCAAGAGACCAAGGATTACCAAGGATTTGGGAAGTGACTTTATCACTTACCTTATCGAAGATGATCCTCCCACTTTCCGAGATGCAATGGCTTCACCTGAAGCAAAGCATTGGAAAGATGCCATCAAGAGTGAAATGGACTCCATTATCTCTAATGGTACTTGGAAACTAGTTGACCTCCCTCGTGGTAGTTCCACAATTGGGTGCAAATGGATCTTTAAAAAGAAGTTGAAACCAGATGGATCCATTGACAAGTACAAGGCGAGACTGGTTGCCAAGGGGTTCAAACAAAAGGATGGAATAGACTATTTTGATACATATTCTCCAGCTACCTGGATGACCACTATTAGGGGGCTTATAGCACTGGCTTCCATTTATGATCTCTCGGTCCATCAAATGGACGTGAAGACCGCTTTCTTGCATGGCGATTTTGAAGAAGAGATCTATATGGATCAACCTGAGGGTTATGTGGCTCCTGGTAATGAAGATAACGTTTGTAGACTTATTAAGTCATTATATGGACTAAAACAAGCCCCTAAACAATGGCATGAGAAGTTTGATAATATTATATTATCATTTGGCTTTGTTGTCAATGAATCTGATAAGTGTGTTTATTGTAAAGTTAAAAGTGATGGTTATATTATTTTATGCCTGTATGTAGATGATATTCTACTGTTTGGTTCCAATATGGGAATTGTAAATGAGACAAAGTCGCTTCTTAGTAGTAAGTTTGATATGAAGGATATGGGTGTTGCAAATGTGATCTTAGGCTTAAAGCTGACTCGTTCAGCTGAGGGAATAGCCATTTCTCAATCTCACTTTGTTGAGAAAGTACTTGTGAAATTTGGTTATAACCAAGGGAGATCTGTAGCAACTCTATATGACCCTTCTATCCCTCTACATAAGAATACGACTGGTGTTCCTGTGTCTCAATTGAGGTATTCCCAGATTGTTGGAAGTTTGATGTATCTTGCAAATTGCATGAGACCGGATATTTCGTTCTCCGTGACAAAATTAAGTAGATACACAAGTTGTCCAAATCGCACTCATTGAAAAGCATTGGACAGGGTACTTAGATACCTGAAAGGAACTATATCCTTGAGTTTGCATTACAAGAGATTCCCTGCAGTTCTTGAGGGATATAGTGATGCGAGCTGGATAGCCATGAACTCTGGAAGTTATGGCGTGACAGGGTATGTATTTACCTTGGGTGGCGGCGCAGTCGCCTGGAGATCAGTAAAGCAGACCATCTTGTCTCGGTCTACTTTTGAGGCTAAACTCTGTGCTTTAGATGTCACATGATTGGAAGTTGAATGATTAAAGGGACTTCTTGAGGAACTTCCTTTAATGTGCAAGCCAATTTCTGCGATATCTGTGCATTGTGACAATATGACCACTATTGCAAAGATTAAAAGCACAAAATATAACAAAAAACAGAGAAGACACATCTAAGTCAGAATAAAATCTGTAAGGGAACTGGTGTCTCAGTTAGTGGTTGTTGTGGACTATGTTGGATCCAAAGAGAACATAGATGATCCATTAACGAAAGGACTAGATAAGTCTTTAGTCCTGAAATCCAGAGAGGGGATGGGACTGAAACCCATCAGTAGTTCATCTGCAGTAGCAACCCAACCTATCTGAGTGGAGATCCCACAAAGTAGGTTCAATGTGGTAATAACAAGTTGTAGGGTGAACTGTATAGCGCCTTATTAAATATGATACCTTGTATTTGTGTCTGTTCTTCTGTTTACTCTGGAAAGGTGTTGTAGCTGCAAGTTAAGGAAGAGTGAAAACTCTGAATGGGTTCAAAGCCTTATAAGCGAGATGTTAGCAGTGCATCTTTGGAGAAGCCCACCTATGTGAGTGTGACTGTGTGGCCGCAGTTTAAGGAATTGAGTTATTCCTGAAGTCACTCATAAAACAGGATTCGGGCGCATGGCCTTTAACGCGTCGCCCCTAAAGATTACAACCAGAACCATTATCATGTTGTTGCTGATGGACACTCATACACCAAAGGTTCAAGTTCAAGACTTCAGTTCACTTCGTTCCTGTGGGGGTAAAGTTAGTCAACTAAGGTAGTGGTTCAAACCGGAAGGTATCATTGCTGAAAGCATGATATGTCTTGTTGCAGATTGTCTCTTTTTGCACCTTGGTTTCCTCCCGTTTCATTCTTTGAATTTGTGGGGGAATGTTAGGTGTAAGAAGGAAGGGAGAGAAAATTCAAAGAAGAAAATGGGTTGTTTAGAGAAAGTGGTCTTGATGAGGTGGAATAGTCCCATATTGCTTTTGCTTGAGTTTTCTGAGGGCTTTATAAGCAACTAGTGAACTCATACCTTGTTCCTGAGAACAAGGGAGTGGGATGACCACCACACACATGCGCGCGCGCCCGCCCGCCGTGCCGTGTCGTGCCGAGCCGAGTCGAGCCGGGCTCGGGTTCGGGTTCGGGTTCGGGTTCGGGTTCGGGTTCGGGTTCGGGTTCGGGTTCGGGTAATTGGCCCTTTAGGGCCATATCCAATCAAGACAAAGTATCTTTTTACCCAAAGTTTCTTTGGTTATTTGGATTCGGTAACGGGTTATGGGAATGGATAACGGGTCGCGACTCCTCGTATTCTGTGCCCGTTATGGTCCTTCGGATTCCGTAATGGGTCTCGATCTTTCGAAGACCGTTAACGCATCACGTCTCCTCAGAATCCGTAACGGGTCCTTCCATGTTTCATAACCGTTCGTGGGTTATAAAAGCGTGGTGAGGGCTGGGGTTACGCACAGACTAAGATAGACGAATTTCTAGCTCTGCGATTTCCCATCTCCTCTGTTGCTCTCTCTCTCTCTCTCTCTTTTCTGAGTTTTCCCGAAAGGGTGTTCTGCAACATTTGGTTCGTGGAGGTTGTTTTCGAAGGACGACCCGCCGGAGTGCACCGTTCGGTTCGTCGTGGCTATTGTATCCTGGGGGAAGGACGCTAGACCCTGATTTGCACAGTATGTGGGGGCGAATCTTCTCTAAGGGGAGTACTTTCGTACGCCTTAGCCTTTTGCACAGTATTAACATGCTTTCGTTGTTTTCGTTATGTTCTATGCTTCTGTTTGCTCTGATGCTGTCGTCTGGATTTTGGTCTGATGCGAAAAATGCCATGCTTGCTCCCTGTTTTTGTTTCGATTGTCTATTGATCATGAATACACTGTTGTATTTACTGTTTTCTATCATGTATTATATCATGATGACGATTGTGAAACTGTGTGAAATGAAAAATGATACAACAGAAAGAAGTGGTAGCTCTTGTCATTCTTAGTGCCGATGAAGCACAAGGAGGGAAAGCCGTCATTGGTCGACGTCTTCAACTATCCATTTTTTGAACACTTCTTCAAGAATTCGGTCATCGCTGCCCCCACCAAAGGCATCGGAGAAGGAGGAACAATAGCTAAAAGTCAGGGTTGGTCCTTCTCTACTCATGTTAGCATTTTTCGGCAGACGAAGACGGCGAACAATCGGTCGCCTAAGTGTAGAGGTTGAAATTTTCTCCTTTACAAAAATATTTTCTTTTTTTTTAATACTTTTTTACTAATTTCACTGCTTTGTAACACAAGATTTATGAAAATCTCACGATAATATCATGAGAAATTGCTTGAAAGTTTAAAACAAAAATTTCTCGTGAGATTTTCAAAATATTATGAGATTTATGAAAAAACCATAAATATCGTGATTTAAATATGATATTTATGTTTTAAACGGTTATTTATCGTGAAAAAATCATGTATTTTTTTAATAATTTTTATTAATATTTTCTTATAAAAAATATTCTTTTATATTTTTAAATTTATTTTTTTATTCTCGAGATTTTTCCAAAAAATGTGAGATTTATAAAAAATTTTAAATTTCTTGCGAGTTTTTGAAAAAAATGAGATTTTGCCGAAAAAAAATGTTTGTCACTATGTTTCACTGTACATTTTGCTCTTAATAAAATTCTACCTTTTAATTTCATAATTAGATCCATATCCGGGCAAAAAACTATAATAAACTTGTTAAAACATGTAAAATGGTGGACGGATCGGGTCATACGATACAAAATAAAGTAATCCGCCCCATTATCCATGACTATCCAAATTGTCTGCACATGGTCATCAAACAACGGACATTTAGAACATAATATTTGAATATGGTCCAAACAAACGCTGGACTTAGTACAATTGTTAGGGAACGAACAAAACCAATGTTTCGTTCATGCTTTTTGTTCATTTCGTCCAACCCTGGACAAGCAAACAAACATACCCTAAGTAGCCATAATCAGACAACCAAATGGGTGGTTATCAATTTCCATCTCATAAATTTAGTTTTATATTTGGATTTGGCCTGACCCGACTTGATTCGGTTTGGTCCGATCCGGTTTGGCTTGGCTTTGACTTTCTTTTTTGTTCTTGGAACGTTTTTATCCTCAAGTCCTTTTTTGACCTTTGACTAGACTTGTAACTAACTTTGACTTTGCAATTATTCCTATTCAGATCTTCTTGAATCTTGTTTGGATCCATTTGAACCTTGTCCAAACAGTCATGCATAGGCATTAAAGGATAAAACGGCCGAGTAGCCACCCCTTATCCTTGACCATTAACTTGTTGACTCGATCAAGGTCAATCTCATATCTTTTAAGGTCAATTTTGTCTCAAATTTACCCTTTTGGTCTTTTTTTTTATGCCCTTCTTGGGCTAGCCATTTGGGCTTTTATGGTTGGTCGTTTGGCCAGCCAAGGCCCATTAAGGCTAGGTGTTGGACCCTCTTGAAGGCCCTTTATGAACCTTAATGGGGGGCTTGGTGGGTTGGGGCGTATATAAGCCCCAACCCTCTCCCCTTTCTCTTTACTCAGCTCTCTCCTCTCCTCTCTCCCAAGCTCTCTCTCTCCCTCTCTCACGAGCTTCTCTTTCACTCTCTAGTTTCTAGCTCTCTATCTCTCCTAGATTAAATCTAGATCCAGATCCCCAGCTTTTGTTAGAGAGATCCAGACTCAATTCCTGTTAGAGAGATTCAGTTAATCTAGATCTGATTAGCTCAGACCCAATTAAGATTCATATCTAAGTTGCTATACAATCCATATCTATATCCAGGATTCATACATATATCTATACCCAAGATTCATACTCCAGTCAACCCTAGTCAATAGGTTATTTAAGGTGGTTTGTGTCAAGGTTATTGGGCTCACCAAGTTCAGGGCGTGTTCTGATCATTCTCCAGAAGGGGAAAGCTCGGTTGTATCCTGAGAGCACAGTTGCACGTATACCCCTTGCACCTAAGTCTAGCAACTATTGCTTGGAAGATAGTGCATGTATATGCGTGCCTCTGAGCGTACCTGGTTCAGGCTCAATTACTTGGCCCAATAAGTTAAAGCATAATTTTCAACAAGATCCTTTGTTCTCAAAACCCATGATTTTGCATGGTTTACATATCCTCAGCAATCAACCACGTCCTCTCTACCTTTTAAACTGGGTGGTCAAAGTGCCAAAAGTTCCTGTAAATCCCTAAGGCCCACATTCAATACAATATGATCCAACATACTAAAACCAGAGTAATAAATAATTTGGACTGAAAAGAGGAGGGAAAAAGCTGTCTTAGCCAAAGATTTGTGATTTCCTGCAACTTAATGCGAGTATAATTTAGACTTGATGCAGACTACATGGCACAAAACCTAAGAGAATAAACAAGTGTGGCTACAGGTAATGTCAAAATGCAGAAAAAACTGATATCCCTCAAATGGCATAGCCTTTTTCAAGTACTTAGCGTAGATTTGTAATTTTGCATCCTGACCCAATCCAAGAACTAACACAGAGAGATCAAGCTTACTGGTTCTTAAACTTTAGTCAAGACTCAAGTTTCTTTTTGTTAAGGTTCTCCATACATACCATCTATCTGAAAAAACGTGGAGATTGGTTTAATGCCGATATTAGTGAAACTAAGCTAAAGCATGATGAGTGAACATTATAAACTACAAGTGTCCATGGATACATGTTCACAAGTTAAACCATGAGAACCTACGCCTTCTGAAGGCCAGTAGCCCTCAGAAGAATCAAATACATAAAGTTGTAATTCAAAGTAAATTGGCAACGCCAAGGTTTCCGTACAAACATACAATATAAACGCTTTAAGAACTTATGATACATGGAAACCATACAGGTGCTGCTCTTTGATAGAAGAAGATGAGGGCAATCAAACTCAGAAACTTTTCAACATTCCCTTTGCAGCGGCTTTTAGAATAACACAGTGCCTGTATGATCTGTAACATAAGACAAGAAAATGAAACATAAGTGGAATAAACACCAAAATGATGAGCATATCCAACCAAAGGGTTTTGGGACTTTCTAAAAGCGCAACCTATAGGCGGGGCTGTCAATGGGTCAGGTATCCGACACATCAGGATGCACCTGAACCCACCAAAATGACCAGTATCCATGTTCGGTTTGTGTCTGGTCCAGAAAATTGAACAAATCTGACCTATCAAAAATCGTAGCCCAAACAAGAGCCCTATTACTTAGGCTGCGTTAGGGTCCCTTAAACCTGAATACTGTTTGGGTCGGCATTCTTATAAGCATAACCAAATATATGGGTTAGTCTAGGGTCAGATATGCAGTACAGACACACTCCAATGACAGCCCTACCTATGGGGTATGGCTCAAAGATCTGCTTTAGGACACTCAACAACATCAATACAAAAGGCCTAAGTGAAAATGGGCCATACACCTTAGATATACACTGTTGCACAACGATTTAGTCATTTGTGCCAAAATAAAAAGCTAATTCTTCGAATGTTAAATTTCGGAGGGACTGAAGCTCGCATGGCCCATGGAGGGGGCTCATGCAAGGAGGAGCCTAGAAATATAAACCTTCATAAGGTGCGCAGGCAAGTTTCACTCATGCATGGGAGGATCACAGTTCGTCTTGACCTTGGATATGCCTCAATAGATGAATCTGGCACAAGTTATGCGGATGCGATTGATTTCATTGATTAATATATATATATATATATATATATATATATATATATATATATATATATATATATATATATATATATATATATATATATATATATATATATACAATTGATTAGTTTGTCACGTATGTGTGCAACATGTAGAAATTCATTACAATTGACTGATTTCATTTATTAAATTGAGATATATTTTGTTGTTATACATGAATTCATTGAAATTAACTGATTTTAGTAAAATTAACTTAGATTGCAGGATTCTCAACCAATTGATTCAGAAGCGCAAACATTCTTTATGCACTAGTTCTACTAAAACTAAATACGCCAACGATTTTTAACACTAACGGATGAAGCGAAAGAGTTGTTGGATCGAATGCATTTTTGCAAATTCTTGGAGATTTCACCATAGAATATCAGTCACTCCCTCTTAGAGGCCGTTGTGCAGTTTTTGAATCTGACAATCAACACATTCCAGTTTTGAGATCTTGAGATGACCATCACGTTGGAGGATGTGACACGAATAATCAGACTAAAGTGTCATAGGGAGTCAGTTAATGGACAACGATGGTGAAATTTTAAGTACTTGTATGATATTTATTTCTAAGCAAATGATAAGTTGTTCAAAGCCAATAAGATCAAGTTTTTATGGTTTATGAGCTATTCTGATCACAGTAAAATGAGGAGAATGAAGTGAAACTACTATGTGTTGGAGGGAAGGGCGGTAGTAGGGTGGACAAAATGGTGAGAGCATTATTGATATACTTCTTTGGCTTTTGCTTATTTATCGACATTGGTGAAAAATCGATTAATGCATCATACATCAAATTATTGCAAGACCTGGATCGCGTTAATGCATTGGGAGCAACCGTACTTGCACACTTGTATGTAAGTTCGAGTAACACGAGGAGCGAAAGAAAAATCCTTGTTAGGATATTGGTATTGTTAGAGGTATTTGTTTCTTCATTATACCTAAACTTTTGATTTATAGTTATTCCAATACTTACATATTGTATTTTGATACATACTATGTATTAATCCTTATTATAAAAGTTTAGATATGAGAGCACATATTTATTGAAAGGCTCTAGATGTATGATGTTAGTCATGGATTTTCACATGCAGTAATGTTGAGTCATTCATGCAACAAAGAAGGTCGTAATCGAAGATTGGTGGGTTCTCGCATGTTACATGCCGATTGCGATGCATCGCTTCGTAGGCTGACTAGGGCAAACTTTAGTATTAATGTTGATATTTTGTATATTTTGTATATTTTGTATATTTTTTTAATAGATGCATGTATGTAGGATTAAACATAAAAAAAAATGTAGGTAAACTTGTGCCCTATGAAGGCACGTTAGAGGATGAGAAGAATGTCGATGTGGTTGTGGGGGCAAAAAATATTGTCAGGAAGGACATTTGGATGCACACCATGAATGAAGTTGAGCGTCAAATGGCTAGTTGAGTTGTTCAGCAGTTTGGGTTTGTTCAGCAACCAACCAGTCGTCCACGCGCAATTAGCAAATTTCTATCGCATGCTACGAAGGATTACCCCACGATATTCATTTTTAAACTTCAAGACTAACACGAGAGCGGCGAAGATATCGACTTGTTGTCCATGGAATATGCCACCAATGACGATTTTATAGTCGCTGAGCATGTTGCATGTTTTTAAACGACAAAGAAGGTCTTTAAAAGAGAGAAGAAAGTTAGAGAGAAACATAAAAAGACCATAAGTAGATTGGAGAGAGAGTTTGCTCTTGCACTTGAAGAAACCTACATGTTGAAGAATATAGTACGTACTCAAGAGGATATGATACTTAATCAAGTTGGCCTTCTAAAGAACGCAAATAAGGTCATTGACGAGCTACGATCGTGACAATCACAACAACCTCATGAGAACGGAAATTCATTTGATCATTTTTTATGTTTTTGTATATATTTGAAGATCAACATTGTAACTCATTGATTTATATATAATGTCATTTGAATGTTTTTATGAATAAATTTTTATATAAAGTCGTTTGTTTGTCATTGATTTGTATATAATGTCATTAATTAAATGTTTAAATGATTTGAATATAAAACTAAAACCATTGTTAAATGTTTAAATGATTTGAATGTAAAACCGAAACTACTGTTCAATATTTAAATTATTTGAATGTTTAAACTGAAAGCACTGTTGAATGTTTAAATGATTTGAATGTTCAAACTGAAAGCATTGTTGAATGATTTATATATAATGTCATTATTTACATGTTTATATATGTTCAAATTATGTGAATATCTATTTGCTTACATTCATTACTATTTGGATTGTTATATGCAAAAATCTACTTAAAAACAGAAACCACTAAAATCATAAATATTGTATAAATTCGCTTAAGCATATGTCCACTTAAATTGAAATCATTAAAATTGTAAATATCCTACTTTTTTGCATATTAATTCACAAATTTGCAAAAAAATATTTGCAAAAAAATTAATGATTCGCATAAATCCAACAGTTTCGCAACAATCCTATTACTTCGTATAACCGCTGAAACAACTAAAATCGTAAATAACCAATTCATTTGCGAAACAGTAAGATTTTTGCAAATATGTTTATGTGAAAATGTAAATTATATGCAAAAAAGTATGATTTATGTGAAACAATAGGATTTTAGTGGTTTCAGTTTAACTGAAGTTTTGCAAATATTTTTATGTGAAATGTTAATGTATATGCAAAAGAGTTTGAATATTTACGATTTTGGTGTTTTCAATTTCACCAACAAATTCACAAATAAATTTATGTGAGTTCGTGAGGTCTAAATTTACAAAAAAAAACCTGCGAGACATAACCGGTGGGCGGTATAAATTTTATCGCAAAAAGTCCTAAGTTCGCAGTTGAGAAGGATAAAAAGGTCCTAACAATATCATATATTTGTGATTTTGAATATTAAAAGAATATAAGAAATTATAGAATTTTTAAATAATCGGGTCAAATTACCCGTACACTAAGATCATTTTTAGTTTGTATATCCCACCACAAATCCGGATCATCGATTACAAATATCATGATGGGTATCATAAACTTGTGGAAGATACATGCACAAAACATTTCCCAATGTTACACCTTGAAGATCAATGCTTGTGAGGCCAGGCTCAGCCCGATTCCATACTCAAGACTCAGGGTTGCAACAGTTCAGATCCGCAACAGCCAAAATTTGCAGAACCTCGATCCCGGATGTCTCCAACCAGAGCATCCCTTTGGAAATAGCTGGATCATTAAAGACTCCATTCACTTGAGAAACTTGAATCGGACCAACTCAATCTATATGTTGACAAAAGCTTAAACCTGTGCATGAGGTCATGGTAAACCAAGTTTCTAATACTATGGGACTTTGACTGGCGCCAACTTTAGTCTCTGTTAAACTTCCAAATAAGCAAATGGATGGATAGCAAGAACAAAGCCAAGACTTGACCAAAAAGCAAAATAACAAGCTAATATTTAGAGGCATAAAATACAAATTTTAATTGGTATTGTTGTATCAGCAACAATGAAGAAACAGGGAATAAAGGATCTATAACTCAAAAAAAGGAAAAACAAAAACAAAAAGCTCCAACTCCAGCACAAAATAAATTCGGTTGTGTGAACTGATCTGTCAGCGAGCTCAAAGATCAATGACACGGGACAGCTTCTGAATACGGTTCAATAAGAAATCCCCTTGCTTTATGGTTGCCTGATACAGAGCATTTTTTGCATCTGGCCTGTTAGTTTCAAGTACCCCAGCAACTTTGTCAATCTTGCAGTGAAGCTTCCCTGCTGCAATAAAGTGAGAAAGTTCCCTGAAAACAGCCAAATGAACATGTTAAGCACTACAGGCTTTAGCATTAACTAGCAGAGAGGGAAAAAAATTTGCAAATCCTGATCCCACTCAACACCAACAGAAAGGACAGAGTTAAGTACTTACATGTCGATGAAATCAACATTTACTCCAAAAGCTCTTGCCATGGCTTCCATGGTAACACTCTTATAGGACTCCAAAAACTGTGAATAAACCCCTGTTCGGACCTCTCTCATATAATATCTGAAGTGACAATGCAAATATCTGTCCAGCTTAATTTGAACTGCCAAACCAGCTGCAAAAATCCAAGGCATTGAAATAAATTGTCAAAAGATCCAACACATGCAAGTAGACTTGGCTGACACATCACACAGTAAAACAACAGCAGGAGCACCATAAACTTTGGGACAACCCCCAAAATATGGGTTATGCAAGACAGGCTAGACAACGGTTTCTTAATGCTATGTTTTTCAAAATAATTTACCAAACAGTCTGATAATGGCAATCTGAGACAACTCCCCGAGCACGGACCAAATTAGTTAACACATAGCCAACATTCATGAACTGAACAACCGAATCAACCACAGCAGGGTTACCAAACCTTATTTTCAAAACATGCCCCTTTGAGCTAATAACTTAACAAGGGACCTTGTCTAATTGAATCTACAATGACACATCAAGTTTGAGGCTACAGGACAGTATGTGTTTCTCATCAAGATTTTGTTAAATCAAATATATCTGAGATCCAAGCTAAGCATGATGATGGCAGTAGGCATCAAAAGTGTCAGACGGTTGCCCCAGTTGCCAAGCAAGTTAAGAAAAAAAAGAAAAACTTTCAAATGCATGTCAATTTTTCAGCATATTTCCAAAAAATATGTCCAACCATAAGGATTTTTCAGGTGCCCCATAGTTTCAAGTTGGCTAACCCAGAATAAAATGCACTATCTCACAAGGACATGGCTATTTTCTCCTATATAACGTTGACACAAATGGACAAGCACAGGACACTTTGTCAAACAGAGGAGAATGGTCATGGTATTGAAATAAACTCATAAAAGGTATTGTTAACAAATCATCAATATGATGATGATGACACTAAAAAACATAATAGAAACCAATAACAGCAGGCCACATACCAAATGCAGAGAAGAATGATTTGTACTGGCATCCATAGAGTGAGTTTAGGAACTCTGAAAGATGTGGGATTTTGCCAATCACCGTAAGGATTTCCGGTGCATCCACCACCTGTCACATTCTACAATAAGAAATCTAAACTACTGCAAAGAATTGGATGGAGAACGTGAATAAAATTTCATGTATACCTTCTGTTTCAAAGAAACTCTATCCAAGGATATAACACTGGTTAGGACAGTGTAGAAGATGAAAGTATCATAAGGGAAGAGCTCATATGTTGTGAAAGTTGATATTGAATCAAGAAAAAGACTTGTGGCTTTC
Organism: Nuphar pumila; assembly: GCF_984573655.1. Classification (NCBI taxonomy): domain Eukaryota; kingdom Viridiplantae; phylum Streptophyta; class Magnoliopsida; order Nymphaeales; family Nymphaeaceae; genus Nuphar; species Nuphar pumila. The sequence continues at coordinate 137,028,231 of NC_143252.1, read as the reverse complement.
TTGAAATTTCTGGTTGACATGCAGTATAAGCCTTCATAGACCTTCAAACGATTTTTCCTTTCCCAGTCGCCTCCCTCTTCAAAAAGGCTACATCAAAAAGGAAGAATAAGACACTCAATTATTCATCATGATCATATACATGAAACAAGTGTGTCTAACGAGAAGAGCAGCAAATCATGATCTTACTTCTTTGCCTTGTCAATACTTTTGGAGATCAGATCAAAATCCATATAGAAAAATCCCAGATGTAGTGTGTAAAACACTAAATCCATCTTTTGACCTACAGCAACAGTTTTTCCTTCCGTTACTTTCAGCTGCTCTAGTGCCTTTTCCTGCAGCATATACCAAGTTACATTACTTTTACTTTAAAAAACAAAAGAATGCCATCGAGTAGGAAGGAAGCAAGTACTTGGCAAAAGGAAATGGATGGTACCTGGTCACCAATTTTGACATAAAACAAAGATTTTGCTAAATGAGCTTCTCGCACTTCACTTTCACCCAAGTTTTCTTCAGCATCTGCTATTCTGAATTGTTGAGAGCAAAAGCCAAGTAGATAAATAATTAATGAAAGCTAAGAAATAAGTCTACAATGACCGCCACATGTATAACCCTATTGGGATGTACTATGAACCAAAATGGGAGTTATCCACATCATGGGAGAGCAGTTTATGAGTGTCCCCATGGTGGATTTGATTTTAAAAAGGATGGTGAGAATGCAAACTCTTAATGGATTCTACACTTGTACAATTCTCATCCAAAATAGAAAGACATATGCAACAAAAGGTTATCTAGAGCACAGAATATGTAAAATGGGGACTTCCTTCTCACTTCATCTAAGGAAAGAGCAGGTTTTATTGAGGTACTCAAACCTATGTCACAAGGTCATGTGAATTAAGTCCTGTAAGGATGTAAATGGTTCAGATGTGGCCAAAACCATATTCAACTAATCGGGATGATGGCTAAACGGATTCGGATATCCTTCAAATCCAGATATCTTTCGGATTTGGTAGCAAAAAAACAAAACCATATCCACATCTGATTATAATTGGATACAGTTTTGGGGTCTCAAATCTGACCAAATGGAGTCAGATTTGGTTGAATATCAGATAAAATTCGATATATTGATATCCTAGTCCTATGCCTAGGAGACACAACATGATGCATGACATGCAGAAATATTTTTATAATTTTTAATAGTTTGAATACTAATATTAAAAATTATCAAATAAATAAAAAAATGTGTGTCCTAATTTCCTAGTTTTCAAAAAGTTTGTGCATTTGTGTTTCATACTCAAGTCCTTGTTCATGTTCATGAGAATCAAACATTGCATGAACATCACACTTTTTATAATAAAGATCTTGTGTTCCTTCTCCTTGCTATCCAATAGACCTGGAAATGAAACCATGAAGTTTGCAACCAACCGAGAACATGGGAAAGAGGACAGTTAGCTGCAATAGGGAAAACAAAGTTGTCTACAAGCTCCTGTCCCAGTAAAGAACTTTTCTCCTCAAATTCCCCTCAACCCTCTCTTTTTGGATACAGAAGAAAAAGAAGGGCATGAACAAGAGAGCAGTATCAGACACCTGATCTCCCAAAAAGGTGTGAAACTAATATACTACATCATCTATTTGACTAAGGAGGCATTCAACCCATCATGTAAACCACAGTGACAAATATCTGCAATATTTTGAAAATATCACAAAAAATGTGATATTTTGGTTGCTGTTTTAAACAGCCAAAATATCAAAATATCGTGATAGTAATGTTTTAATGCAAATATCACAATTTTATTGTGATATTTATGTTTTTACTGCTATTTTGTGAGAAAAATACATTTTACTGCTATTTTGTGAGAAAAAAAAACATTCTTTTGCCTTTTGCATATATTTGTTTCTCATCTTTAAATTTATTATTTTTTTTAACATTTTGCTGACAAAATGAGGGAAAATAAAAATTCCAATTTCTCATGAAATTTTCATTGTCGTAAATTTCACATTTTAAGCTTTTGCCATACAACTACTACAACTAATATAATGCTAAGGGTAGCCTCCAACATGGAAGGCTTCACGAGGATGAGGATGGAGTCTCACAAGACTGCGTCGCTCGCCAATAGTGCTCTTTTTTATGAGAAATGATTTATTCTGGTTTCTTAATTTAGAAAATAAAACAAGCCATCCATCTTGAAAAAAAGTACTGAGAGGAATTGGAAACATTTCTTTTTCTTTTTCTTTTTCATTTTCATTTACGCGATTCATATCTTTGTTAATACAAAAGCATTAGTCGAAAAGTCTACCTTGCGATGGATGTTCAAAATTAGATGTATCACATACACAACATCAAATGGGCAGCGTTGCCCAGCAACCAAGAGTCCAAATAGTTACATCTTTCCCTTCCCATTCTGCTCAGATTCAGTATCATAAGGCATTGTATCAAGTTTTGGGAGAGCCAGTTTCAGGTACAAGCATGGTTTATGCCATGATTAATATAGGTGTTCCTAGATCTCCTGTTCAGGCTCATCGACCTATAGTCATGGTAATTCTGAGCATGTGTGTTCCTATTAACAATGTACACAAATCTTGTGTTTGTTCTCATAATTGGATCTCTTAATAAATCATTACAAATGCCAAACTAGTGTCAAAGAAGAACAAAAATTGGAGGTGGAAGAAAATAGATTAGATGAAAATTTCGAGGTAGAAGAGAATAGTAGATGAATATCTAGCAAAAGCATTGAAGATAGATGGTGATTATATAAAAGAAACATGTTAAAGTTAAGCAATAAATGTTTTCTTTTTCTTTTTAATTTCCTTTTGAGGTTGAATCTAAGAATAACACCAAATTTTACAGGTTTTTTGTCCTTCCCCAAAAAGCATGGACAAGATTTTCCAAAAAAATGTCATTATACTCTTCAATCACTGTTTCCAGTTAAGATAGAATTGGTTAACATAAGCAGTAACAGCACTTGAAGAACATTCCTTCTTTTTTTTCATGACAATATTTGGAAAAAAAAAAAGAACCATTAGAAAAGGTAATAGTGTGACAAATAGTGACACAACAAAACTAATAAAGATACAACAATTTCCCATAATTTAATGCAGCAAAATGCCTGTTCCTTTCTTACATGAGTTCAACAATCAACCAATGGATCTATACCAACAGACAAATTTCATTTTGCACACTTTCATAAAGAGGAAAAAAGTAACCTGATGTACAACAAAAGTACTTGGTTCTTTATTCTGGACTGCAACCATCAAGTTGCAACCATGTGTTTTAAGTGAGGTTACCAAACTAGGAAGCGGAAGCTGAAAACGAAACGAGAAGCGGAAGCAAGAAGCAAGATATTTTAAAATTTATAAGAGGCGGGAAGTGAGGAATCAATTTAAAAGCAAAATAGAAATAAAAAAGAAGTGATATGGGATCGAGTGGGAAACAAAATACTAATCAAAGGAGAAGGAAATAAAAACTAAAATAAAAATGACTATTCTTAAATTTTGTGATTTTGTAGTGTAAGAATTAAATTCTTCTAAAAATCTAAAAATGATGGTTGCCAATCTAAAGAAAGTATATGAGAAGTGTGTGGGAACTGGGAAGCGTGAAAAGAAGCACATAGAAAACATGAGAAGAAGTGTGAGAGAAGCGCATACGAATCATGTAGGGAAACAGGGAAGAAATGTGTGGAAAGCATAGGAGAATCGAGATTCCTATCAAGTTTCGGAAATGAGGAGTTTCATGCTTCCGAAACAAGTTCTCAGGAAACGCACTTCCCACCTATCTATGCAGCTTTCGGTAACTCTGGTTTCAAGTGAACCAATGTCTTAACTTCTAACAATACTAAACTAACATACCAGGTCCTTTTGGGCACATGGCACCTTGGGGATGCAACCCACTACTAGGATCAATATGTTCATAACCCTATGGTGTAAAACCATGAGCATTATTCATGAGATCTTGACCAATTTTTGAGATCTAAAAATGTCACTTTGAGGCACTTTTCAAATAGTCACCATTTCTTCCATTGCCTCAGCCACCAAAGATTGATGAAGGATATACCCTTTTAAGAAATTCAAAGAAAGGCTTGCTTTCTCCAACTTCATTTTTTCTGTTTATGACACTGTCGACTTGGTCCACATATGAAAGGAATAAGGAATAGAAACTGTGCACCACAGTAAGAATTAAAGACTGGTAAGAAGAATCTAATTCAATTGACCCTACAAGTCTAAAATGTACACAGAGATCACTTCCATGAGAACAGATTGTGAATCCCGTTCCTTGGTAAAATTTGTGAAAACCATGGGAAATCTCAAGGTAACAAAGTTTCAGCGAGCAGATATGGCAAGTGGATTCAGGACTCAAAGGTATTGTACTACTAAGCTGAAATTCAAAGAATGACAGCCAGACCAGATGAGGATCTTACTTCTCGTCAAGTTTCTTCACTTCCTCCTCAATTTTAACACGCATAGCATCGATAAGCCCTTGGTCTACCTCCCACCCTAGCTCCGCTGCCGTAGACTCATACACTGAAACCATGTCTGAAAACCAGAAATTTCAACCGCAATGAGACTCCAAAATAAAAACCAAAGACAGAAAAAACAACGAAGAGAATCAGAAGAGAAGGGGACTATCTATTACCGTTGTCTTTGATAGAGGCAAACACTTCTTCTTTCAGGCGGACCTTTTCGATATCGGGCACATCAGGATGCCGAAGTAGGAACAACTTGTTAGCGAGGATGAGATGAGGCATCTGCGTTCCCTCTTGCCCCTCCATGCCTCCTACGAAGAAAAGAGGGGGGAAATAGATCGCATTTCAGAAGGTTAATACAAATGTGATCACCAAGAAAGGAAAAAAGAAATCTCCGTCTCTATGCTACAAAATCATATAAAAAGTCGTAAAAAATTAAGAAACATCACAAATTTCCAGAAAATACCGGGAATTTGAGAAATCACAGCTCCTAACGAGAAAGATTCCGGCGAAAACGCAAACCCTAATCCCAGTTCACAACACCAACACCACTAAGGTTGCAATACGAACAAAGAAGGGTTCGATGCCCCGACAGCTCGAAACCCTAACCCTAGAAAGATTTCACACCCAAAAAACACGACGCACACAATACCATCCATAAGACAAACAGAACGTACACTGTCAGACAGACCCAAAAAAAAACACTCAACCCATTTCCACCAACACCCAAAACCAAAATCCGAACGAAACGAAGAGCCATTCAGAAGAAAAACGGATGGAAAAAAAACCTAGATTCACTAACAACGAACTATTTGGGAATTTTCGAGATCCACCAGAAGACCAAAAAGCAGAAACACTTCAAAATATCGATATTGTTCGTAAAGAGAACACTAGAAGATCCTTACCTCGAGTTTTCTGGAACCGTAGAAATCAGGGAAGGTCTCGATTTTGAAGAGAGGAGGGTTGTCGTCGGGAAGAAGGTGGGGAAGGGCTCTGGTTAAGGGAAGGGAAGGGAGGAAAGGCGAAAATATCCGAGTTAGCTTTCTCTTCTCTAGAATTTATCTCGCGATAAATATAAAATTGTTTTTCACGTATAAATATCGGCATACTTAGTTTTTAAAGTTATAATCGAAAAGTCAGAGTAAAAATATATCCAGTACAAACCGTAGGTATCACGTTAATAACGCAATAATATCACGATAAGTATTGCTAATTATAGAACCGGAGATATTTTAAAAATATCGTAATTTTTTGGGGGCTCTGTGTCTCTTTTTTTCTTTTAATCTGGTAATATTTCAAAAAATGGCCAATACTTACCACCATGGTTCGGATCTTGTCTTAGCAAATCCTTACGTAGTCATTATATTTGGATACCGCACAAGTGGGTCGTAAATGGACCTGTTTCGGACCCGATCATGCTAAATCCAAATCTGAAATTTAAGCAGTTTTGGATCCGAGTCCAGAACAGAAATAGATTCAATGCAGTAGAGTTGAATAACGTATCAGAATTTCAAGTGGTAGCATCGTATCTGAAGAAAAAGAAGGCTGGAAACGAAGGTATTGCATGTAAAAAATTCAAAAGGCTCGGATTTGGTCTGAAACGAATGTAGATCCGATCATATGAGTCTGGATCTTGAGATCTGATCAGGTGATCCGTTTGACATCTTCTCTGTCCATTGGGCCATCCCAGACCCAGGGTCTTTATGCAATTTGTGGATGGTGAGGATGCCAAATCACTTTAAGGAAAGTGATTTGGCAGATCACCTGATCTGCTCTCAATGTCTGACCAAATTAATCAACTACCATTTAGGGTTAACCAGAAATATCAGATATGGTAACTCGTATCCGACGTGGGTCAGAACTGAAACATATCTGTTCAGGTCTAATAGGTTCCAGGTCCATAACTGAAATGCAATAAACGAATACAGTCCGGCCAGAAATGACCCAAACCTGAGTTTTTTTTATAGGAAAAAATGACCATATAAGGTAAAAATGACATGTTTCTTAAAAACTCCACAATTTGCGATATTCTTCCATGTTCAAAATTGTAAATATTTAGCATTGGAATGTCCCCTTTACCCTTTGCATGTGTAAAAATGATGAAGTTCATGCAATATATCATTTTGTTCCTCGGATTATGCATACACTAACTTAAAATGAGGTTTGCATGTTTTTTTTTTTCCAGACTTCACTAAGTTTGCATAAAAATATATGTGAAATTTCTGTTAAACTTGAACAAAATGAGGAAATTTGTATATATTTTACGTGGACTTAAGAAGCTCCACATATATTTTATATGGACTTCCTCATCTTCGCTTATGTTTGTTGTTTGCATGTTTAGAAAGAACGGTCTATCTTTCAGATATCGTTTCTCTTCAACCGCTTGTCAGGTGATCTTGGGGGTAGTGGAAAGCTAACATTTTGATTGGTCTATTTTCTTTTTTTTTTTCTTTTTTCTTTTTTTTCTGACTTTCTGGTGCAAGTGACAAGAAAATAGCATAGAAAAGATGAAAAATGTATAACCCTAGAAAGTGCATAACAGGTTTCTATTATAGTTTTGGAACTAAAAAATGTAAACTCTAAAAGACTTTTCGATTTTAACTCAAAACATGAAAGTTACAGGTTTGTATCTTATCTAACACCCCAAAATCGAGGACTTGTAACTTTTAAAAGAATTTAAAAAGCTTTTGGAATTATTCATTTATCAAAGTTTTTAAACAGTAATTCAGCAGAAAACAGTATTTGAAATAACAAGACAATGGACCTTAGAGGCATTACAACGCAAACTGCTCATTTCAAACAGATTTGAAACTCTATATATTTAAGAAATCAATGCAATTTTTAATAGTTTTAAGACTTGTACAAATGAGAGATTTTCAAGAAAACCTTTATGCAGATTTATCGAGATGTCCTCAAGAGCGAAACGTTAGCAAAAGAGTCTCATCTTGATTTCATCACGGCATCGTACTATCGTAGCCTGTATAGATCTAAAACACCTGCTCATAAAATGGGTCAGTTTCACAAAAAAATGACAGGTGCACAAGTAAGACAATATGAAACTAAAATAAACAATTATAACAAGAAATGAAATATATATAGCATGTGCAATAGACTATGCAAATGAATAAGCATTTCTAACATAAACACTTGAGTGTGCAAACAAAAGAAAGGTTTTCAATGTGAGCAATTTATATAATCATGTGAGCTATCAACTATTACAAGATAAGAGTTCATTCTACACAAGACATACCCACTTTCACGGCAATAGACTATGCAAATGAATAAGCATTTCTAACATAAACACTTGAGTGTGCAAACAAAAGAAAGGTTTTCAATGTGAGCAATTTATATAATCAGGTGAGCTATCAACTATTACAAGATAAGAGTTCGTTCTACACAAGACATACCCACTTTCACGGCAAGCAAATACATTAATCATAAGGTGCAAGCAATTGCACAAGTCATTTACAAGCTACACGTGATAAGCAATCACACGACAACAGTTGTATTAATCATAAGATGTGAGCAGTTTATAAGACAAGCTACTACATCAGTCCTAGTTGTAAACAGTTCGTAAATTATGAGTTATAAGCAGTCACATAAATCTTAAGATGTAAATAGTTCATAGATTACGAGTTGTAAGCAATAACATTAATCTTAAGATGTAATCTGTTCGTAGATTACGATCTGTAAGTATTTACACAACAAGCAAGAATAGTTCAACCAAGTAGTAAAGCAAGTCACATGTATCATATTGCAACTAGCATAATGCTATTATCATAAGCATTTAACTAGTACGAGCAACTAGTTATTATTAGCAAAGAATTAGTATAACGGTACAACAGGCGTGCATAATTCAATGAGTAATATATTAAACTATTGAGCAAACCAACAAGTCATGTCACAACACACGCATATCAAATAATGTGAATAGTTTAACTTATGTTTTGATATTAGCTGGTCAGGCGGGTACACGCAAGGCACAAAACGTAGAAACAGCTGAGACCAGTCCTGGGGTTTATTATTTTGTGTTTTATGATACTCTGGATGACTAATTAAGTTCACTCCTAAGAGAACGGCCAGTAACCGAGAGAGTAAATCCCCAAAGGCATAGGTGGCCCATGGATGCATCCAAACTTCTACAGAAGTGGCCTGAAAGTTATCTTTTATAGCCCATTTTTCTTAACTGTGATGACTGAAAAAGCTTAGTCTTTTGCCCAAAATTGTCATTAATGGCCTGTCTATCAAAGTTTTGTATCATTCATTCTCTCTTCTGATGAAGTCAGTGGGTCGAATGAGCACGATGGGGTTTTTTTAACCGTCACACCATTCTACATGCTCTGATCTTTCGACCCACTTAAAGGTGAAACCATCACCATTAAGTGATTCATACGTGTCATTGCATGTTCGAGGCAACCACACACATCTCATTCTACTCACCACAGTACGCAACGTACCTGTTCAAAAGTACAACCATGATGAGAGTGAACTTATTGTGAGGGTAAAACATCACATTTTATAGTCTCAAATACGTGTCATTGCACGTTCAAAGTGAACACATATCTCTTATCTTACTCATCGTAGTATGCAACGTACATGTTCAAAAGTACAACCACGATGAGAGAGGAATGGATTTCTCACAAAAAATCTCCAACACATTGTTTTGCAAAAGTACACAATATAATCATTTGAGTTCAAGTTTGTCATGCTCTGGTCCTTTCGACCATCATGAGCATCTTGCCTATTAGGCGATCATCAATATTATATGATTATAATAAGGTGCCAAAACACATTCTAAGGTTACCACATACCTCTCATTCTATTCCTCATAGTCCAAACATATCATACATGTCTAAAAGTACGACTACAAAGAGAGGGTCATAGATTTCTCAAAAGAAATCCATCAGCAATAATCTCACAAAGGACAAGGTGCAACAAATATCTAGCGGTGATATAGGTTCCTCAGTAGAACCCTCACTCAACTCATGCATATGCCCAGAAACAGGGTTATCTAAGTTGTATCGAAAACGCAACAGAAGTAGCAAAAACACTAACTCCAAATACGTCAATTTGAAAGGCTTGACTGGCATTTCAAAATCAAAAGACTCTTAAAACATTACTTTGTAAAACTGTTTATTTGAAAAAACTGGACTCACGAAAGAAAATCCTTTTCTTAGGAATTTTAGTGCACACACGCAAACCCGTATCTTTTTAAAAAAGTGCTTACTTAATATAGGTTAAACCAAACTTCTTATTCTGAACATGATTTATCTTTCAAATCATAAGGGAAATATTGTGAAACTCGTAAGAGGCGAGATCGCTACAGATCTCTGATTCGTTTATCGTAGTACCTGTATGCTACGCATACCTTATGATATTGGTCTTGATAAACGAAAATAAGGGTTTTTTAAAGGACCAAACCAAAACACAAGTTTGTGTTCCTTAATCGAGATCATCTGAGTCGTATCGAGTATACGAACTAGAGTTATAAAACACTTCTCCCAAACACATTGATTTGGGAGATCTAACCTTTATTTCATAAAAGACTTTCGAAATCCGCTTTGCAAACCTACACATTTGGAAAAATGGGTTTGCGCCTAAAAGTCATCTTTTCTGGGAAATCAAAGTGCATAAGTGTGTGTCGTGTCTTTTAAAACAAGTGAACAAAATGAAAAAAGCCCAAGTTGTGCTTAAGTGCTAGTCACCAAAAAGCGAGCTCGTGCACTACACAATGTGACGATAAGGTGCAATCGATCCCTCAAAGTACAAAAAAGTGTCGAATGAAAAACCTTATAAGTAGTGCATAAAGTATGAAACTGTACATCGACTAAATAACCATGCAATCAAGTGAATACACAAGACAATACACGAGGTACGAAACTGCACCTCAGCTAAATAACCATACAAGCAAGTAATACACAATGCAGTGCACGAGGTACGAAATTGTACCTCGGCTAAACAAACATACAAGCAAGTAAATACGTAAGGCAACCAAATAAGAAAAATGAAAACCAGTAGAGACATGAATGTAGATACAGAAAATAAATGCAAAAGCATATGCACATAAAGTACATCGGCAAAGTAAAGGCATAAGATAAATTAAAAAGTAAAAACTTGAGCACATAAAGCATGGTGGCAATAGAAAGCAGTGAAGACAGGAAAGTAAATGCGACAAAGGAAAACCTTGGGCACATAAAGTGTGGTAGCAACAGAAAGCAAAAGACATGAAAGTAAAAAGGAAAATGATCGTGTAATCGCGTCCTTGAGTTAAATGCATACATATATATTGTTATACATATACATATTGTTCTTAGTACTTTCTTTTCCCATTTTAAGTTTTAATTGCTTAATTTAAGTACGTCTATTGTCCTTTGCGTAACTTTCTCCTACCTTAGAGTTGTGAGTCCTCGTATGCCTGTGGTGTAGGTAGGAATAGGCTCGAGCCACGAGGCACGAGCAAGCTCCATCATGCAACATGCAAGCGCAAAGGCATTAGTACAACTTATTTTGGAGAGAAGAAAAAGAAAGGAGGCGTGCACACCTCCTACCAAAACTGCAGAAGCAGGGGGATGCCCCCTATCTGCCCGAAAGAGGTAGAAATAGGGAGCCCTTCTTCCTGCTTGCTTGAGCAGCAAAGACAGGGGTTAGCCTACCAGACAAGAAAGGCAAGGGCGGGGAGCCTAGATCCCTGCCAATAGAAGCATGTGAGGTAGGGGCATAGCCCCTGCCGAACAGAATGCGACAAGGGCAGGGAGCTCTGCTCCCTGACTACTGAGACCTAGGCGACAGGGGTCAGCTCCTGCTGGCTTGCCGAAAAAGGATAGAGGCAGCAGGGCTATGCCTATGTCGGCCTGTTAGAGGAACCGAAGGCGGCAGGGGCTCGGCCCCTGCTGTCCTACCGCAAGACGAGCGATAGGGGCAAAGCCTCTGCCTGACCAAGGGGAGGTAGGGCTTTGCCTTGCCTGCTAAGAGACCCAAGCGGTAGGGGCAAAGCCCCTGTCGACCAAACCGAGGCAGGGAGGGGCTTGACAACTCGCCTGCGAAAACATGGAAGCAAGGAGGGTCTCAACCCCTCCCCTGAAATTAGAGGGAACAAGGAGACAGGGAGGGGGCCGAACCCCTCCCTCGTGCCCCCAACAAAGAGGGGGACAAGGATGGGGCCCGACCCCTCCCTGACGAAAGAAGGAATGGGGGATGGGTTGAACCCCTCCCTTGTAACCCAAGCAACAGGGAGGGGGCTCGGCCCCTCCTTTATGAAAAAAGAAGAAATGGGAGGGGGGCGAGCCCCTCCCTCGAAACTAAAAGAAAGAGGAAAAGAAGACAGGGAGGGGGGCTCGACCCCTCCCTGACAAAGAATGGGTGGGACAAGGGCATTGCCCTGCCTGCCGAAACACCGAAGCAGCAGGGGCAAGGCCTCTGTCGGTCGGAAGGAACCAGGCAGGGGCCCTTGCCGACTCATCGAAAAAGCTGGCAACTGACCGGCCACGACTAGCCGAAAAAGAACAACAGGCAGAAGTCGATCGACATAAAAGAAAAAGAAGAAGAAGACAACAAACAGAGGAAGAGAAAGATCACCTAAGAGAAACGGTGGCACGCCGCCTACATGATCGCCAACGTCAAGTGATGTCGGGCACCCGACGAGACTACTGAAGAGGGGGACGTCAGGGGTGTCGGCGATAGTGGCTCTGGGAAAGGAGCTTTGAGGGGGAGAAGAGGGCGAGTGACAGAGGAGAGAAGGGGAGACGCCAGAGGCGATGGCAGCGGGTCGGCGACACGATCATCGGTGGCCGCAGAGAAATGCGGGGGGAAGACAGGAGGCAGAGAGGGTGGTGGTCGTCAGGAAGCACGACAACGGAAGGGAGCAACAAGAGGAGGTGGGGAGTCGGGAGAGGTCGTCAACGGCGGTGGTTGCCGGTGGCTTGCTGGAAATTGCAACAGAGAGGGAGAGGGGAGGTGGAAAAGAGGGAAGAGGGAGAGGATGGAGGGTCGTCAGGGGCAAAAGGGAAGAGGACAGAAGGTGGAGTGGAGAGATAAATGGGGCAAGGGTTTTGCCCCTTGCCTCTCAGCCTGCGTCTTTTAAAAGACATAGGCAAACAATCCAGAACTCGGGTCTGGGTTTTGCTCGGATCCGATACCGTGGATCGGCCTCGGACACATGTCCAACGCATGCCCGACATATGTTCGACACATTTTTTTTACGTGAGTTTTACATCTTAGCTTTCCAATGACTGTATATTTTTTGACATCTGATCGAAAAGATGCAAATATGAGAACAAAGATTGTTCTGCAAAAAGTCACATATTTGAGAGAAATTATATATATATATATATAAGAAGTTCGCATCGAAGAAAAGTAAAAATGTGTTTTTAAATCTAGATATTTGCAATTTTGGACATGGAGAGAATATCGAAAATTATTGCGATTTTAAGAAAACATGTCAAATTACATATATAATTTGATCATTTTTCATTTTTATATGGTCTAGAATAGTGCAGATATCCAGATCATATCCAGACCAGCAACCAAGAGTTGAACCATATCCAATCTACTTGCACCTTACAAGTAGGGGTATCAACAGGTTGGGTTTGGTTTAGACCTAGGTGGAACCAAACCCAGACTTGATTTGAGATGATGGTATCGGGTCTAGAATGGGATCTAATCAAACTCACCATAAGAGAAACCATACCCAGATCCTATAAGGATTTCGTGAACCACACCTGAACCATACTCAATAGAATAATGTTTCTTTTATATAATCATTTTTGCATTGAAAATTTGTGGATCTCAGGTCACACTACAAGAAAAATGTTAATTAGCGACGGAAATTTGCGACGGATTTTTTCCGTCGCAAATTAGCGACAGATTAGCTAGAGAAAACTTTCTTAATGAATCCGTCGCTAAGTAGCGACGGATTAGCGATGAAAGTTGTTTCATCGCTAATCCGTCGCTAATTAGCGACGAATTAACGACAACAAGTATTTCGTCGCTAATTCTCAATACAAGAAAAACATTTTAGCGAGGGATTTAGCGAGGGAAATTTTCCGTCGCTAATCCGTCGCTAATTAGCGACGGATTAGCGAGGGAAAATTTCCGTCGCTAATCCGTCGCTAATTTTCGATTTAAACCAAGCGCGAAATTTTCCCTCTCTCCCTGTTTGAAATTTAAATCGACCGCGCTCGATTTAAATCGACCGCGCTCGATTTAAACCGAGCGACGTCGGAGAGCTTATTGGAGAGCATGTACATGAGAGTGGAGGACGGTGACGCCGGAGGACAGTCGGCGATCGCTGGAGGACGTCGGCGCCGGTTGACGGAGGACGACAATGCTGATTCACGGAGGACGGTGACGCCGGAGGACGGTCGGCAATCGTTGGATGATGTCGGCGCCGGTTCACGGAGGACAACAACGTCGATTCACGGAGGACGGTCGGCGATCACTGGAGGACGTTGGCGCCGGTTCATGGAGGACGATGACGCCGGTCCACAGAGGATGACGGCGACGCCGGTTCACGGAAGATGACGGTGCCAGTTCATGGAGGACGGCGACGCCGGAGAGCACCGGTTCATGGAGGACGGCGACGCCGGTTCGCGATGAGGCAGAGCGATCGTTATGTGCATGCAATGCCTGTCGGGTGCGGTATAAGTCCGGCTTAGTGCTGCCGGAATACCGCCCGACAAGGATCAAATTTTTTTTATTTTTTTTTTAAAATTTAGCGACAGATTAGCGACGGATAATGTTCGTCGCTAATCTGTCGCAAATTAGCGACGGAATTAACGACAGATAATTTTTTTCGCTAATTAGCGAGCAAAAAATCGCGATGGCCTCTATCCATCGTTAATCCGTCGCTAAGCCGTCGCTAAACATTTTAGCGACGGCTTAGTGACGGATTAGCGATGGATAGAGGCCGTCGCTAATCCACGGTTTTCTTGTAGTGTCAGTTCCGGGTCGGGTATATGAAATTTCACAAACCATGCCTGGCTCCATATACTAATAGGACCCTTCGGGTCTGACCCAGATTCTAATCGAACCTTCTTGTTTATCACTAAACCCTGAGCCTATAGGGCATGGTACGGATCGGGTCTGGGTCAAATCCAACCCATTGACACCTATAATTACAAGTAGGGTAAGGTTGTCAATGGATCAGATTTTATTAGATGTCTGACTGATTCCAACTCCATTTAGTCAGATCAGTAAGCTAAAAATATATACGATTATGTGGTTTTGATTTTTTGCTACCAAATCCGATGAATATCTTGATTTGATGGATATCCAAGTCTGAATTACAATTAAAAATAGAATTTGGTATGAGCCTTTCACCATTTGATTCCGAATCTGAATTTGAATCTAGCCACCATCCAATTGGTCAGATCTGGTATTGGCTATATCGAACACAAATCCTAACCATTTACCTCTGTAGGCTGGTAAACGAATCAAACGAACCACATCTGGGTGGTCAAGCTCGGCTCATTCTTGTTGGGAGCCATGCAAAGCTGAAGTTCAAGGTGAACTCAAGTTAAATGAGGTGAGCTCAAGCTGGCTTCAGCTCGGCTCATTTACCCAAAAAAATATATTTTTCAAAATTGAAAAGAACAAAATTTAACTCTAACCCTCCTGAGTCAAGTTCAAACTGGCTAATTTATGAAATAAATGCATTCTATAAAAGTTGCAAGCAACACGATTTGAACAAACCTTTTGTTTGTATTGTTTGTAATCTAGACATTTCAACCATCTCTATCTATGATATAATATACAGGTAAATTGTATTTATTACTAGCTAATGAGCTTATACAAGCTGATCCTAGCCAAGCAGAATATTGGGTTATGCTTGCCAAGCATATTTTACAAGTTTGAACGACTTCTTTACAAACCAAACATGATCTGAGCTATGTATAGCTCATTTGATATCCCAACCCTTCCAGGTCCAATTTCATTCCACCTTTTTACCTTAATCAATGCACGTTTTGCATCTAAATGAATACAAAATCTCTATTAAATTCTGAAATTTTTTGAAATTAATTAGGTTTGGACATAATATATAATCTTTTTATTAAGATAGTTTTTAGATGATGAAAAAGTTGTGAACTTAATTTTTAAGGAAGTTGGGAAGAAAATGATTCTTGAGGGAAGTATAGTTTGTTGGTATTTGGCTGAAATTATGCCTATTTGTAACCAAGGTTTTTTGTTAAATAACCTTTTCTTTTGCCTAATTATTTGGAAAAACTTTTTGAGGGGAAAAAATTCATTTTTATGAAAATTGTTTAGTCTCATAACTATCATTTTTTGAAAACTCTAAGTGTTTATATGGAGAGGCCATGAAAGGACATTAGCTTGTCAAATGATTATTGTGAATTTTCCTTACGACTTGCAAGAATGACTTTTAAAGACGAAAAAAGGAGTGTGAAATTCTTCTTTCTTTCTTGTTTTATATTGTTTTTTTTTCTCTCTCCTTCTTCCCTATTGTGATGGCTAAATTAGCCTACCACAAGGGTGGCTAGTATTAGCCGAGGAGGTGAGGGCAAGGCCCTGAATGGGCATTAGATATTGGGCTTGTCAAATGATTATTGATTATTATGCATTCTATTTTCCTTTATGAGTTGTGAAATTTCTTGTAATGTGTTGCGATTTTTTCTTACATCTTGCGACGGAAGCGGATCAGGTCATGCTGAACATGAGCGTTTTTGCTCCTGCTGACATCATGGCCGTCCGATTTGCATTTTAAAAAGCTCAAAAGTCAACAAAACCACGTGGCATTCATCCAAAATGCAGACGGCCACGATGTCCGCATGAGCAAAAACACTCATGTTCAGCATGACCTGATCTGCACTTGCAAATTTCCTTTCTAGGAATGGCTTGTGTAGGTGACACTCAATTTTGGGCACCGTTCTTGATGGGACTTTGCAAGGATGAGTTTTAAAGACAAAAAAAAAAAGTGTAAAATTCTTAGTCTATGGCTAAATTACCCAATGCCAAGGGTGACTAGTATTACATGAGGAGGTGAGGCTTGGTGGTATGCCAGAAACTAAGTTGTGCACAACCCTTCTGCAATCGGGCTCAAACCTGGTGAGTCGCTTTTGAAAAAGCGCATTGTTGCACACCTCTAAGCGAAGCTTCCACAATCAAGAATGAAGGTCCCAAATTTTCAACATAGTAAATTGATTGGAATTAGATGAAGCTTAATTTTATCTCACCCTAGTTGTTCACCCAAATAAGTATCAGCCCTGTATCGTTTGGCCAACTATTCAGTCCATACCGATACTCAACTGAATGGTTCCGGCCAAAAAATAATTAAAAAATATTACATGTCAATCAGAATGTGACATTTGTTAAAATCATTAAAATAATATTAAAAAATTAATTTAAATATTTTTTTTATATTTAAAAAAAAAAAAAACAATTCAGGAGTGAAGCCTATCGATTTTCTACCGATACAATACCTATCGGCCGATACTGACAAAATTGGTCTAAACCAACTAGGGCTATCAATGGATTGAGTTAGGCTTGGATACCTGACCCATTCGAACCCAGATATTGGGGTGATGGGCATAAAAATGCTGACCCGAATGATATTCTAGTTGACCCAAGACCGACTCAAGGAATACGAGCGGATTTTAGCTCTGACTTTTGCTGCCATTCAATCTATTGATCCAGTGATTTGAGTGTTTTCGTATATATTTTTATGTAAAAGGTATATTATAAATACATAAATTATGTGGATCAGTTTTGTGAATTCCGTTTTTCTGGTATAATATAACCCAAATATGGCCAAATGCTTGTCATTCAAGTGGGTTTGGGTGCACCTTGATAGATCAGACGCCAATCCGTTGATAACCCTAAATCCGACACCTCATACGTTAGGTGCTCAATGGGGTTTTCTGCCCTTCCGTTGTTTTTTTCTCAATTCCTACTCCATAAATGTGTTGGGATTTACGAGGAATTCACACTTGGATCATGTGTTTTTTGACGAAAAAAATGATATCTGAAACCTCAAAAATTTATAAAGATTTTAGACCGTTAATTTTTTGAACCTTATAAAAACCCACTCATGAGTCGGAATCGAACGCTTCAAGAGCTGATCCCTATAAAATCAAGTACATAGATCACATCTGTACAGTCAGAATTTATAATTAAAATAAAAAAACTGAAAAACCCATTTAGCAGGCTAAGTGTGAGCAGCTATATATATATATATATATATATATATATATATATATATATATATATATATATATATATATATATATATATATATATATATATATATATATTTGCTGTGAAAAAGAAAATTCTTAGTAAAAATTCGTAATATTTTTTTACTTTTTTTTCACATCTGGCCTTTCAAATTTGATATATATATATATATATATATATATATATATATATATATATATATATATATATATATATATATATGTTTGGGTTAGTAAAATCAGTGCTTGGATCATATCGTTTGAATGTATATGTAAGATTTTGTAGAAGTTGAAAAACCAACAGCCTATAATGTGTGAAATTTTTAGCCCTCATAAAATCACAATGTTACCTTAAAAAAATACAATCCAAGAGCTTATTCCTACTATTTTGACCATGTGAACATACTCATAGGGTTATATTTGGTCAAAACAACCTTTCTCTATGGGTTCCAATTAGGAAACCCCTACCCATGAGGCGTCAACTATTTTCTTTTATATACTTATATATATAGGAAAAATGAAAACCTATGCACTATATTTTATTAGAATTTTTGATATTTTTTTTTGAAATTCTGACCTTACATATGTATTCAGCATGATTGATTTACTAGAAATTGACATTTGGATCTTGCATTTTAGATGAAAAAATGGAATTTGGAGCCTCAAAAATTTATATAAATGGTAGGCCGCAAGCACATAAATCACATCTATAAGGTCAAGAATAAAAAAAATGCTGAAAATCTGATAAAATGTTTCTTAATGGGTAGGTTTGGTAGGTTTTCATTCTCATATATATATATATATATATATATATATATATATATATATATATATATATATATATATATATATATATATATATATATATATATATATATATATATATATATATATAGTTATAGTTATAGTGATGCATAGCTGCGCAATCACTAAGAGGCCCACAAGATGACGCTGCTGTGGATGCTCAGTGTCAATTTCCTCAAAAATACCTTTACTAGAACACTAAAAGTGTGCACAAGGAAAGGATTGGGATCTTTAGTGGCGCTTTTAGTGCACGGCTAAAGGTAGGATGTGCACAGCTAAAGGTTCTAGAACTTTACTGGCACAATAAAGGTCTTTTTTGCAAAAATTGACATTGCCCGTCCATCATGCGAATGAACGCTCAACATCATCCCGCCAGCTACCACTTTTTCTATATATCTAGATATATATTAGCATTTGATAATATGGCAAGTTGATGTACAAATACCCCTTTTCATTCTCCTACATATGCGAAATAGTTCAAGGAACTGTTCCTTAAGAGGCACCTCTGTTGCCCCCCCTTCATCTCACCAACCACCCCATCACGACCTTCACACTTTGCAGGAAACACTTTGCAGGAAAATATGAAGTACCTTCAGCAATCCTTTTTAAAATCCTGACCCTGTCTTCCACCTTGCATTTTAATCCCAATCCCAAGGCTAACCTTGTAGCTCATATTTATGACCGTGTCCCATCCAATTGTTGGTTGAACCGACTTTTCTCCATGACCTTGTTAATTCACTTGAGAACCAGATTTGGAATAACAAAAAGACCCATGAAGTTTCATGTGGTGCCACTGTTGTAAGAACATACCTTCCTGCTTTTGACAACACCTTTGCTTTCCAAGATTTTTTATTTTGCACCAAATTCTATCCTCAATCGGGAGAGGGTGGTGTATGTTCGCCCCCGATGATTCACTGAATCCTACGTCTGTGTTCGGGGAGGATACGAGACGCACATGCTTACTTACGTGGTGCTCTTTGGGACCCCCGAACATGAGATGTAGCTAACTTCCCTGTTCGGGGGGAAGGGGGGGGGGGGGGGAACATATAACCTGCTTTGCTCAATCGGTGCCCAAAGGGGTGTGCATCCCTTCATGAATCCTTCTTTTTTATACAAAAGCAAACTGTGATATGGCCCTACCACTTGCTGAATTTCTCGCTTGAGGCGCGCTGCCAAGAGGTGTGATAACTTTAAGAGGTGTACCCAAAAAGAGATGGGCCTGAAGTTCTCTATGACGCCTGACTCCTTTAGGACAAGAACCAAAGTGGATTGCCTCCATCGCCCCGATAGACTTGAACCAAAGTGGATTGCCCCCCCCGGCAGACTTGACCGTTGATTTTTTCAAACCTTATAAAAACATACCCATGTATTGGAATTGAACACTCCAAGAGCTGATCCCAATAAAATCAAAGTATATACAACACATTTGTATGTCAGAATTTAAAACTAAAACGAAAATCCCTGAAAATCTATATAGCATGTTTGCATTATTTAGCGTCTCTAATTGTGATTTTCTAACGTCCAATGTGCTTCACATGCTGGATCATACACTATTATATATGTTCTTCCTGAATTATAAAAATGGATGGCTTAAGCTCATTAAAATGCAATTGTCAGGAAGATAAACCTTCACATCCAAATCAAGCATGTTCGGCATTTAAGTGAACTATAATAAACCATATATACAATATGTTGGCATTTAAAATGCACGACACGAGTAGGTGAGGTTTTGCTCAGCTATAGTGCACAAGTCTACACCAAATTAAGACTCATATTGTTGTTAAAGCTATGAATTCGAGTCAGCCACATTTGGATCTAAGACCCGGTTTAAGGATCAAATCAGATAAAGATGATCATCCAGCTGTGGTGCCATACAAGGATCACGATGAGAGGCAATTTCCAAAAAGGCCTTATCCTCTCTCAAAACAGAAAATTTCTCACCAAATGTAACAGTCGACCCAATAAAGAGACTATTCTAAATCATGAAAGGATTTCTATCCAAAACAGAAATCCTACATATGAGGAACAATTTTGGGTAAGGTCTTTGAGACCTACAAAACATATGTAACAGTCATTATTTTACAGTGGTTTCCTCACACACGTTAAGTGTTGAGTGTGAGAATCTTGAAACGTGGATGTAGGTGTGTGTCACTGAACCACTTTTCTGTAATTTTAGAAAACTCAGTGTACTGCTTTTCTGTTTTTCAGAAAAATCCGAATTAACAACTTGTTAAAGAGACCCTTTTTCAGAATTTCAGTTTCAAACTGAATTTTTTTTTTTATAAGTGAAAGCTTATACCTAAAAAACGAAAGGAGAATGGCAGTTGGAGCGGCGTCAGGCTTTTTCGTCGAGGGATTTTCTCGCAACGGGTGGCAGCCCGCTGTTTCTACCGATGAGCTGCTGCCTAAGGGTTGGATCGAGCTGCCCTATGCTCGGAGGAGTGTCGACGCGTGGGTTTTCCGATGAGTCACCGATCACCTCTTTCAATTACTGATGGCGGAGATAAGGATGAGACCGGCAAAGGTAAAAGCCCCTTTCCCCATCTTTTTTTTTTATCAATTTTTTTTCCGTTCATCTGCTGCTGCCGATGGTGATTTTTTTTCCAGTCCCCACCCTCTGTCGCTGCAATTGTTCTCCGGTGAGAGGGCGGATGCCAAAAAAAAGGAGTGAAGAGGGCATCAACCAAACCCTCTTCCTCTTCTTTTTTTTTCTTTTTTCGGCAATGTGACCCCTGTCGTGAAAGTAGGCGGTTCGGGCCAGGAAGAATCCTGTCCACCGACGCACAGAGAGAGAGAGGGAGAGGAAGACCGAGCCACCACCGGTGTCCGATCACCATCGATGGTAATTTCTTCTTTTCTATCCAAAAAAATGAAATCGAAGAGGGCCAAACCCTCTTTCTTTCCCCCTTTTTTTTGTGTTTACGCAAATCGAGAACCCTTGGTTCACTGACTTGTCTAAAACAGAAAATAAAAACTGACATTTCGCTCTTTTCATTTTTTTTATGTTCCTCTTTTCTGGCGATGAGTCCCTACTATGAAAGGGGTGTTTCGGTTTGGCGTCACTGGTGTTCCTGCGTCAATACACCCATACGCATATGCTGCTTCTGACACCGTAAGGAGATTTATCAAACCCGCTCTGATACCAATGTTAATACTTGGATGCTCGGATGTAGAATTGTTGTTGGGTGAAGAACACATTGTTATGCTCAAAATCGCTAGGGAGGTCCACACTCTCAACTCTCTTACAATTTAAATGCTTTTCTGTAACCATATATTTTCTATACCATTTCACTGCATTTATAAACTTGTAAAATAGTATGAATCGAGATTTTCATAGTTTTTTTTGCAAATCTAACCATGCAGATGCATTCAGTGTGGTTCATTTGCTTGAAATCAACTATTGGATCATCATAATCAGATCAAGTATTATGATTTTTTATGCTTATATTTAAAAAAATTCTAAGTCGTTGATTTTCAAATCTTAAAAGATCTTTCTTATACATCATAATCAAATGATCCAAGAGTCTGTTTCTATAAAACCATGCATCTAGATCACATCTGAATGGTAAAATTTTAGAAAAAAAAACTATAAAAATCTTGGTGCATACCAGTTTATTGATGATGATAATTATCGTCATTAGTAGATTACAAATAATCAGCATATTAATGATGATAATTATCATTGTCAATATATTATAAATAAATAACATATTAACGATGATAATTATCGTCATCAATATGTTGATTATTTGTAAACTATTTATGATGATATAGATTACAACTAATTAGCATATTGACGACAATAATTATCATCGTCACTATGTTAAGCATTTTACAGCTTATGGACGATGATAATTATCATCGTCAATATGCTGATTAATTACATTATTGACGACAATAATTATTGCCATCAATATGCTGATTATTGATGATAATTATCATCGACTATATTTGTTTCAAAATTTAAAGAAAAACAAAATTAGACATAGTCAATGACAAAAATTGTCAGCTATATTTATTATACCGACGATATTTTTTCGTTGGCTATATGATTTTAAGCCTATGATAATTATCGCCAGCTATTGATTAAAATCGATGATAATTATCATCATGTAATTATTGGTGATGATTAATTATTGTTGTAATTATAAATGATATTTGGTGATGATTAATTATCATTATAATTTAAACTCAATGATAATATCGGTGGCAATATCTCTTCCTGACCGTCTTTCACGTCTTCCTATTCATATTATTGATGATAAAATATCATCGACAATATATGTTTTTACTATGACATAAAATATCATCGAGATTATATTATTATTGACGATGATAATTGATCATCGCTATTTTTTTGGTCGGTAATAGCCTGTTTTCTTGTAGTGCCATGTACATCTTTCATTGTTTCAAAACTTTAAAATATTTTTTTTTGAAAGGCAAGTTGGGGTTAGGCAGACCCCTGCCAGTAATACTACTATACCATTAGGTTTTGAACCTGCACCGTTAGATAAAACCCCTCCCCCCCCCCCCATTTTTCTAATAAGAGATCAAACTTCCATGATATTGAAATATGTACTTTTCAAAAGTGTACTTTCTTTCAAAAACTATTTTTCATTTACAAAGCATGCATAAATTTGTTGGGTTTTCCTTCTTATGGGACCCATCTATCTTGGAAATGGACCGCCTAATAACTAATCATTTAAGACATCATCAATAGTTCGATGCATATTTATTATCGCGGCAGAATTCTCAAGCACGCTGTTTGATCTTCTCGAGGACGACTAGGAGTATTCGCTGGATAGCAATTTGTAGAATTCCTCACAGCTAAATGATGATTCAGTTGTTCAGAGTTTTGAGGATTAGCGATTTGTCGATGACGATTTGTGGTTAGTGTTTTAAGTTGCATAGTGATTTATTTCAGTATTTGCTGCATAGTGATTTGTTTCAGTACTCGCTGGATAGCAATTTGTTTCAGTACTCGCTGAATAGCGATTTGTAGTACTCATTGGATAGCGATTTGTAGTACTCACTAGATAGCAATTTGTGATAAGGCGATTCAAGCGCATTGTAAGTTGTGCATGACGTTTAGTCTTCTACATTAAATGCGGGTCTCATCCTCTATTTAAGGAATGGATGAGAAAATGAGAGCTGGAAAAGCAGGAAGAAAGTGTGAGAAACACTTTTAGGGCACCAAAAGTGTGCATTGTGAACAAAGGCAAGAAGTGTTGTTACACTTCTTTCAGGATAGCTTCGTGAGGTTGGTTCTTCAGCGCATTTGTTCTTTGTTCTTCAGTGAAGTATATCCTCTTTGTTTATTTCGTTACACCTTTGTGTGTTTGTAAGGGCTTATGTCCTTTGGCCACTTTGTAAACTCTGTTTAAAAATAGTAGAAGGTACTGACCTATTGGTCGTCGTGGACGTACCTCAGTTTGAGAGGGAACCATGTAAATCTTTGTGTGTTGTTTTTGTTTCCGCTATTGGTTTACTTTTCTTCCAGTGTCATCGTTGTATTGTCTCCATTGATTCACACTTGTGAAAAAGCCAGTTTTTTCCCAACATTTGGTATCAGAGCCTTGGTTCCTCTAGTCTCAATTCATTATATGTGTGTAAAGTCATGGAGAACAACGTCGGACGTATGATTAGTTTAAATAGTACAAACTGGATGACCTGGAAAACAAAAATGGAAGACCTCTTAGTTTGTAAAGATTTGGATGGACCTGTAGAGGGTGACAACGGCAAACCAGAAGAGATGAAAGATGACGAATGGAGAAAGCTAGACAGGAAAACTGTCAGTTTCATTCGATAATGAATCAATGATAGTGTTTTTCATCATGTATCCACAAAAACTTCGGTGCATGGTCTTTGGACCAAACTAGAAAGCCTTTATGATAGAAAGACGGCAGTGAATAAGGTCTTTCTATTTCGAAAGCTTGTGAACCTCAAATATAAAGAGGGTAGCTCCATTGCAGAGCATCTAAATGAGATAAAAAATATTATAAATCAGTTGGCTACAATGAAAAACACTTTTGATGATGAGTTGCAAGCCTTGTTGCTCCTTAGTTCCCTTTTTGAGAGTTGGGAAACCTTGGTACTCACAGTTAGTAACTCTGCACCTGATAGAATGGTAATGATGAGCCAAGTTACTAGCAGTTTGTTGAATAAAGAAACTAAGAGAAAATCATCAGGTCCTTCTCTCCTCGAGGCACTTGTGATTGAAAATCGAGAGAGAAGGAGTAAGAGAAAGACTCCGAACTATCATGACAAATCCAGAGGTCACTCACACTCGAGTTCAAAGAAAGACGTCGAGTGTTATTATTGCCACAAGAAAGGGCACATGAAATGGGAGTGTAGGAAGCTCAAGTTCAAGGAGCAAAACAAAGAGAAAAGCTCAGAAGAAAAGCAAATTACCACAGCAGCAGTCACAGATGGAGAGCTCATGGTTATCTGTGATAGTACTAGCATCAATTTGATCTGTCAAGAGACTGATTGGGTAATTGATTCTGGAGATTTATTTCATGTTACATCGCGGGCTGATTTCTTCACTTCCTATTTGCAAGGTGATTTCGGGAATGTCTGAATGAGAAATGAAGATGTGTCAAAGATTGTTGGCATAAGCGACATTTGCTTGAAAATAAGCGTTGGCTGCAAATCGTTGCTCAAAGATGTTAGGCATGTACCAGACATTCGACTGAATCTGATCTCTGCTGGAAAGTTGGATGATGAAGGCTACAACAACACCTTCAGTAATGGAAGGTGGAAGCTAACCAAAGGCTCCTTGGTGGTAGCAAGAGAAATGAAGACTTGCTCCCTCTACACTTAGCAAGCGAAGATCTGCAAGAGTGTTGTGAATGCTGTGGAGAATGGCTCATCCACAAAGTTATGGCATAAAAGGCTCGGGCATATGAGCGAGAAGGGTTTGTAAGTCTTGGTCAAGAAAGAGCTTCTAGCAGGGGCAGAAGGTACATCTTTGGAACCATGTGTTCATTGCTTCCATGGTAAACAGAACAAGGTTTCTTTCCATAGAAACGTTGCATCTAGAAAATCTCATGTTCTAGATCTTGTACATTGTGATGTGTGTGGACCTTTGAAGGTCAAGACACTTGGTGGTGCATTGTATTTTGTGACTTTCATAGATGATCACTCTAGGAAAGTCTAGGCTTATACACTAAGAACTAAAGACCAAGTTCTAGACGTATTCAAGCATTTTCAGGCCATAGCTGAAAGAGAAACTGGTAGACAAATGAAATATGTTTGCTCGAATAATGGTGGCGAATACATTGAGCCATTTGATCAGTATTGCATCAAGCATGAAAGGACCATGACGATGACGCCTCAACAAAATGGGGTTGCTGAGAGAATGAATCACATCATTCTTGAGAGAGTCAGATGTTTGCTGTCACACTCTAAATTGCCAAGATCTTTTTGGGGTGAGGCAATGAGGACAACAGTTGATCCTATCAACTTGTCTCCTTCTATTCCCTTGAAGGGAGATATTTCAGAGAAAGTTTAGACTGAGAAAGAAGCTTCCTATGATCACTTAAAAGTGTTCGGCTGCAGAGCTTTTGTTCATGTTCTAAAGGAAGAGAAGTCCAAGCTTGATCAAAAGGCCAAGCAGTGCATATTTCTTGGCTATGGACATGAAGAATTTGGCTACAGACTGTATGACTCTATTGATAAAAATGTTGTCAGAAGTCGAGATGTCGTCTTCTTGGAAGATCAGACCATTGAAGACATTGGTAAGTTTGAGCCATCAGAGTTCAGTAAAGGTGATCTTATTGACTTAGATCCCCTTGATGTTCCGGTTGTTCATGATTTCGTGGAAGAGATGTCACCTCTTCATAATGATGCAGAGGAAGAAAGTACTGAGACATCAATTGAGGGGGATCCAATACCCCAAGAACCACTTTCTCAGACTCTAATAAGGAGGTCCACCAGAGAGAAACAACCATCCAGAAAATACTCATCAAATAAGTATGTGATGATTACAAATCAAGGAGAGCTAGAAACTTTTCAAGAAGTTTTGGAAAATGAAAACAAGTTTGAGTGGCTTAAGGCAATGAAAGAGGAAATGGATTCATTGCATGAGAATCACACCTTTGATCTAGTAAAGCCACCTAAAGGAAGAAGGTGTTGAAGAACAAGTGGGTATTCAGGTAGAAGACTGATGGGAATGACTCTCAACCTAGATTCAAGGAACGACTTGTCGTGAAAGGTTTTGGTCAGAAAAAGGGAATTGACTTTGATGAGATCTTCTCATCAGTTATGAAGATGTCCTCCATTCGAACTGTACTCAGTATAGCAGTAAACATGAACTTAGAAGTTGAGCAGCTTGATGTAAAGAGTACATTTCTGCATGGTGACTTGGAAGAAGAAATTTATATGGAGCAACCTAAAGGCTTCATTGACAAGGGCAAAGAACACCTTTTTGCAAGTTGAAGAAGAGCTTGTATGGATTAAAGCAAGCACCAAGGCAATGGTATAAGAAGTTTGATTCTTTTATGACTAAGCATGGATATTCAAGAGCCTCCACAGACCATTGTGTGTTTGTGAAGAAATTTTCATATGGAAATTTTACCATTCTTTTGCTTTATGTGGATGATATGTTGATTGCAAGCCAAGACATCAGCAGGATAAGCAAACTGAAGTTGGAGCTTAGTGAGACCTTTGCCATAAAGGATTTAGGTCCAGCAAAGCAGATTCTTGGGATGAGAATCGTTTATGACAGATCACATGGGCTGATCTGGTTATCTCAAGAGAATTATAACAAAAAGGTTCTTAAGAGGTTCAACATGGATAAAGCAAAGCCTGTTAATTATCCTCTTGTAGGGCATTTCAAACTTAGCTCAAGTCAATGTCCTGCAAATGATGAACAAGAAATCGAGATGCAGAAAATTTTCTATGCTTCGGTAATAGGTTCTTTGATGTATGCTATGGTTTGTACTCGACCAGACATAGCTCATGCTATTAGAGTTGTTAGTCGATTTCTGTCAAATCCAAAGAAAGAACATTGGGCAACAGTGAAATGGATTCTAAGGTATCTTCGGGGCACTTCGAAGATGAGTCCGTGTTTTAAAAAAGGTGAACCTATTCTCGATGGGTTCACAGATTCTAATATGGCTGGTGATGTCGATAGTAGAAAATCTACTTCTGGATATTTGATTACTTTTGCAGGAAGAGCAGTTCCATGGCAGTCGAAATTACAAAAATGTGTAGCTCTCTTCACCACAAAAGCTGAGTTCATCGCCATTACAGAAGCAAGTAAGGAATTATTGTGGTTGAAAAAAATCTTGCAAGAGTTGGACTTGAAGCAACAAAGGTATGTTCTTTAGTGTGATAGCCAGAGTTCAATTCACTTGAGTAAGAATTTCTCATTTCATTCAAGATCAAAACATATTGATGTTCGATACCACTGGATTCGAGATGTCTTGAATAACAAATTGCTGCAACTTGAGAAAGTTCATACTGATGATAATACATCAGATATGTTGAGCATTGCCCAAGGACAAGCTTGAGAAGTGTCGGTCTCTAGCAGGGATGGTCGAAGCCTCCTCATAAGTCAGGAAGGGGGAAAATTGTTGGGTTTTCCTTCTTATGGGACCCATCTATCTTGAAAATGGATCGCCTAATAACTGATCATTTATGGCATCATCAGTAGTTTGATGCATATTTATTATCGCAACAAAATTCTCAAGCACGATGCTTGATCTTCTCGATGATGATTAGGAGTTTTCGTTGGATAGCGATTTGTAGAAGTCATCACAGATGAATGACGATTCAGCTGTTCAGAGTTTTGAGAATCAGCAATTTTTCGATGGTGATTTGTAGTTAGTGCTTTAAGTTGCATAGCGATTTGTTTCAGTATTCGCTCCATAACGATTTATTTCAGTACTTGCTGGATAGCGATTTATAGTATCCGCTGGATAGTGATTTGTTTCAATACTCGCCGATTTGTAGTACTCGCTGGATAGCGATTCAGGCACATTATAAGTTGTGCAAGACGTTTAGTCTTCCACATTAAATGTGGGTCTCATCTTCTATTAAAGGGATGGATGAGAGAGCGAGAGCTGGAAAAGCAGGAAGAAAGTATGAAAAACACTTTTAGGGCACCGAAAGGGTGTGTTGTGAACAAAGGCAAGAAGTGTTGTTACACTTCTTTCAGGACAGCTTCGTGAGGCTGGTTTTTCAGAGCATTTGTTTTTTGTTCTTCAGTGAGGTATATCCTCTTTGTTTATTTTGTTAAACAATTGTGTGTTTGTAAGGACTTATGTCCTTTGGCCACTTTGTAAACTCTGTTTGAAAATAATGGAAGGTGCTGACCTATTGGTCGTCGTAGACGTACCTCAATTTGAGAGGGAACCACGTAAATCTTTGTGTGTTGTTTTTGTTTCTGATGTTGGTTTACCTTTCTTCCACTGTCATCATTGTATTGCCTCCATTGATTCACACTTGTGGGAAAGTCAGTTTTTTTCAACAAAATTATGTGTGTTTTTGGGTTAAAAAACACTTAGAAGATTAATTTAAGTAGTCCACGTCTTTTTTTTATGTTGCTCTCTATTTCTTGTTCCTCTTTATGCTTCGAAAAAATCTCAAAGGTTACACATTTCCTAGATGCTTCTCTTCTCGTACCCTCTTCTTATGTTGGTAACTAGGGATGCAAATGGGTCAGGGATCCATGATGGGATTTTTGCAATGTTTGGCTGTTCCGGATCTGATTTCCATCTGAAACTCCATGTATTTAGTTGTCCTGTATCCGAACCGTTTGCATCCCTTGGTAACACTATGGTTTAAACTTTCTTGGGCGAAGCCAAAGCTACTCTCCAGCCATGAGGCTTGATGAGTCCAGATTGGCCTGTCTTGTCATGTGGGTGTGTTTGCATCTCTCTCTCTCTCTCTCTCTCTCTCTCTCTCTCTCTCTCTCTCTCTCTCAATTTGGATAGAAGCTTACGGGCTGTGATATGGGGGACAAGATTGGAGCCAAATGCCTGTGTCCACTTAAAACTATTTTATTCCGTGAGGGTCCAGATTTCATTGGAAACATGTGAGAGAGAGACATGTTTCCAATGAAATCTGGACCCTCACGGAATAAAATAGTTTACAGTGGACACAAGCATTTGGCTCCAATCTTGTCCCCCATATCACAGCTCGTAAGCTTCTATCCAAATTGACTGTAGTAGAGCCAAAAGATTCCAACTTGTAAGCAAGCAGGTGAAGTGCTCATCTGAATTCTTTTGTATGGTCGTTATCTTTGTGTCTGGTTTTTTAGCACTTTAGACTCAAAATTGGATAATGACTAACCATTTCCTGCTCTTGCAGCTATCGTAAACATGTAAAACCGTACCCCTTTTTCATTCTTGAAATTACAAGAAGCAGATGTGGACACATTCTTATATTTTGCCTTTTTGCTTGACCTGCTTCCTTATCATAAATGTCTTAGTAACAACCAACAAAATTATCATTTTTCTGTTTTTTCGAAAGGCAAATTATCATTTTACTTGTCCCAGGAACAACATGCTAGTAAACCAAAAATGTAATAAGATGATACCAATCAATCTAATCTTGTGGGTGATGAGAACATGCTAACTCCTTCATAAACTGGATTTTTTCAAGTTTTTTTTCTTTACTTTTTTTTTTAAATCTGATCATATACGGGTGGATCGTCCAATTCTGACAAAGTGGTGGGTTTTTATAAGAGTTTGAAAATCAACAATACAAAAGTTTTCATAAATATTTCGGGCACAAAAAATTATATTTTTTGGAAAAAACACGATTCAGGTGTTGATTCTTAGCAAATCGGCCACACCCAACACATCTGTAGGATTGGATTTGCGAAAAAAGGTGTTGGAAATATCTAATTCATATGGTTGTTTGCATATTTGTGATTCTCATATATATTCTCATCACCCCTAATCTGATCATAGATTTAGTACTAGACATGCATCTGTGATGAATGCATTTAAACAAATATGGGGCTTTTCAAGCACGACACAAATTAAATAATGTCATATACTTCACTGATGTTCAATAATTCAATGAAAAAAAATGGCATCGAAACCACTCAATATAAATTCACCTTGAATGAATGGACCATGGCAATTGCATGTAAACATGAGAAGATCGATGTCGAGAGAGAGAAAGAGAGATAAAGATGATATATATATATATATATATATATATATATATATATATATATATATATATATATATATATATATATATATATATATATATATATAGAGAGAGAGAGAGAGAGAGAGAGAGAGATCCATTTGTTTCATTAGAACATCTTGCAATCGTCATATGGTAATCACAAGAGCCATGAGCCTTATCTAACCACAGGTTGCCATTCGCGAGATAAGAAAACACATCTAAGAATGGAGGAATGGCCACAGTTAATCCGTGATCTTTATGTAGTGAAACATAGGAATCTACCTCCCATGTTTATTGGGGTGCTCATTTCTTCAGTTCATTTTACTGATAAAGATACTGAGATTGGCTGTGAATTAGAAAATATGATAAATTTGGTCAATTGATTTTTTTATGGTTTTGCCTTTTTATCACTTGGAAAAATTAAGTGCTTTAATCAAGCCACTTGTCTAAGTTGTCGCCTGAAAAAATCATGTGCCTTGTAAGTTGTCGCTTAAAAAAAACAGGCATCATGCACGTTATCATCTGAAAAAATTAGATGTCATGATTTGGACCAAAGAAAAGAGCAAAACCATCAAGAAAAAGTAAATTAGTCATGTTTGTCATATTTTTCATGGTAATTAGTTATGATATTGTATAAAAAATTAGTGCCATCTATGTCATTGTCCTTTCCTTTTAATGTCATCATTTGGGTTTGTTTTCATATGCAGATTGAGCATGGGATGCCTTTTGTGTCTATAGGATCTGTTGAGGTCCAAGCCAATATTGAATCCAAAACTAGCTTTGGTTTCTATTTTATACTACATAAGTTACTCCTCATAAGTCATGAATCAAGAACTCCCACAACAATAGCGGTCTACTTGATATGAGTTACACTACAAGAAAAATGTTAATTAGCGACGAAAATTTGTGATGGATTATCTAGAGAAAACTAGTCGTCCTTAAAATTAGAATTAATTGTAGAATTAGCGACAAAAAAATTCTGTCTAAAAATCTATCGCTAATTAGTGATGAATTAGCAACGAAAAAATTATGTCTCAAACTTCATCGCAACTTCGCGATGGATGAGCGATAGAATTTTTTCGTCGCTACTCTGTCGCTAATTGGCGACAGATTATGAGACCAAATATTTTCGTCGCTAATTTCCTCCGTAAAACCCTAATGCGAGCCCCTTTCTTTCTCTTTCTTTTTCATTCCTCGCACACAGTCGTCGCCCACCGCCTGAGTTCTCTCCTTCCACCGCCTGCCGCCTGAGTTACTTCTTCCCTCACTCAATCTCTCTTGCAGTCGTGTGCCGCCGCCGACCCCGAACCCTCACTCACCTTCCTTGAACCCTCTCTCCTTCCGGTGACCACCGTGTGCTACCGCCGACCACCGACCGTCGTGTGTCGTCGTCGACCGTCGTGTACCATCGCCGACCACCGATCGTCGTGTTACTTCTTCCCTCACTTACATTGTCAAACCCTCTCCCTCGATCGACTGTCGACCACCGAGTTCTCTCCTTCGATCGGACCCCGAACCCTCTCTCTCGCTCGACTCCTATAGTCGAACCCTCATTCACCTCTTTAGGTAACCTCTCGCCCCCTCTCTTTTTCTCCTATGTCTTCTTCTTCTCCTTTTCTTTCTTTTCTGTCGACCGGCAGACGCCTGTCGTTCTTCCCTGCCGATAAACCATGGCCGCCCGGTAGGGGCTAAAGCCTCTGCCAGTTTTTCCAACAGGTCGATAAAGGAGACACCCCCTGCCACCGGTGAAATTTTTTTCAACAGGGGCTTTGAGCACCTGCCTCATTCCTTTCGGTCGGCAGGGGCTTTGCCCCTACTGCCTGGGTGTTTCCGGCAAGCGGGGGCAAGGTCGTTGCCTCACCCATTCCTTCTTTTTCTCCAGGGAGGGGTCGAGTTCCCTCCCTGTCTTCTTTTTCTTGGTTTTGAGGGAGGGGCTCAGCCCCTTCTCGTTTTTCCTTCTTTGTAAGGGAGGGGCTGAGACCCCCTCCCTCTTCTCCATGTCTGCATTTTCTTCAGTTTTGAGGGAGGAGCTCAGCCTCCTCCCGTTTGTCCTTCTTCATAAGGGAGGGGCCGAGACCCCCTCCCTGTTGCTTGAGTTATGAGGGAGAGGTTCGGCCCCTCCCCCATTCCTTCTTTGTTTTCATTTGGTCGGAAGGGGGCGGAGCCCCCTGTCCTTGGTTCTTTCAGTCGGCAGGGTGTGGAGCCCCTCCGCCCCCTGTCCACTTTGTTTGTCCGGCCGACAGAGGTTCTGCCTCCCTATTGTTGTCTTTTCTCGTCGCGCAGGGAGGGCGAAGCCCCTACCTGAGTGGTTCTTCTGCCGACAGGGGGAGGGGGCTCTACCCCCTGCTGTGTTCCCCTTTCGTTAGGCAGGGCGTGGCGAAGCTCACTACCTGTGTCTTTGTCTTTGGCCAGTAGTCTTTGTCATTGCAGGTGCATATCAGAGCAAAATGTGTGATGTTTACTGCTATGCATCACATGCAGCTTAAAATATCATGCAAAAAGAAAGAAGAAAAATGCAAATGTAAAAGCATACAAATCGGGTAAATACCCATGGTGAGTAAGTGATGCAAGCACATCACATGTTATTTACTTTCTTGGATGCAACACTTTCCTGCTCACACACTCACTTAGTTATGGATATATATGACTATTTTGATGGAGTTTGAAGATCATGTTGAGCATCATTTGAATGTATGAGAATAGAAGTGCTCTTATTTGTGTAGTTCAGATTCCATGCTAGGCATGGTAGTAGTTAGCGGGATATTGGAGTGTGTTCGTTGCAGGTACATGTTTGACATTGTTGTGATATGAATGATTGAATATATTACAATATTTGACATGACTATCCATGCTTGCATGAAGTTATTTCGGATTTGATTATGCATTTCATGTAAAATTATATCATAAAAACATGCTTAAATTGAATGTATCATATTTGTGAATGTGATTTTATCTTTCTAAATATCCTTATGATGTGTGTAAATATGATGTGATGCTGTTACACATGAAAATATTGAATTATCAATACATGCATAATAGTTCATGGAATTGCATTTTATGTTAAACATGTTTGTGGTACATAGGAAAAGAAAATTTGCGCATTAACTAAAATAAAAAAATTGTTCACCAACAATCACCAAACAAGAATTTCTAACAGATTTGTAAACCACATAGCATTCTTATGATTCTCTTTTAACTGGTTAGGATAATATCTGTAACATCATATGACAAAATGGCTACAAACCGTGAATAGATGTACCATAGGATAATTGATAATGAGGTATCGCTTGAATATATGAATGGTGTTGACAGTTTTAATAATTTTATAATGGCAAGTGTCAGTACAGTGGATCACACAGGTTGGATCAGGTGCCTTTGTACGATGTGTAAAAACAATCAATTTGTAGAACCTCATGGTGTTAGACATCACCTATACAGGAAGGGTTTTGTGAGTGATTATCAGAATTGGATGCTTCATAGTGAAGAATTTTGAAACAATTTTGATGCACGGGTGGATATGGTGCACGATAATCCATATGTGGATTTGATATTTGATGTCGCACAACCAGAACTGGATTTTGGTCTGGGTCTTAGTGATGTACCAACTGAGGTAGAGGAAGAAGCAACAAACGATGCAGCTAGTAGATTTTATGACTTAGAGATGCTGATGAGTCACTTTGGAATGGTTGTGAGAGTCACACTATCTTGTTTGTAGTTCTTTTAACTACTGAATTTGAAGTCAGAGTATAATTTGAACCAATCATGTTTTGATCGTCTGTGCTCTATTGTGAAGAGTATGTTGCCCAAAGATAAGAAGTTACCACAAAATTTCTACCGTGCGAAGGTTATAGTCAACGCTCTAGGTATGAGGTATCAAAAGATAGTTGCTTGTCCAAATCACTGCATGTTGTATTTAAAAGACCAAGAAAATAGCAGATCATGTCTATCATGTGGGCATCCTTGGTTCAAGCCAAAGACAATGGGCAATGCTAGTATGAGGTCAAAAGAAGTGTCATACAAGTCACTCTGCTACTATCCTCTCACCCCTAGATTGCAATGATTGTATATGTCTTCGAGGATAGTTAAACACATGAGATGACATGCAAATAAAGTTCAACATGATGAAGATAAAATCACATATCATGTTAATGCGGAAGCTTGGAAGCACTTTGATCCTACTCATCAGACCTTCGCAATGGAAGTGAGAAATGTTAGGCTCGGTTTATATACAGATGAATTTAATCCATTTGGAGGTAGATCAACCTCATACTCATGTTGGCCGATATTTGTCACCCAATACAACCTTCCTCCAAGTTTGTGTATGAAGTATCAAAATCTTTTCTTGTCTCTATTGATCCCTGATCCGACGTCTCCGGGCCAAAATCTTGATGTATATTTAATACCATTGATTAATGAACTGAAAATACTGTGGGATGACAGTGTTATCATGTACGATACCCACAAAAAATAAAACTTCATTATGAATGTTGTTGTTCTATGGATAATTAATGACTTTCCTGCATATGGTATGTTATCTGGTTGGAGCACACATGGGAGGTTGGCATGTCCGTATTGCATAGATGATACAAAATCTTTTAGATTAACACATATAAGGAAGTTGTATTGGTTTGATTGTCATTATCGATTTCTACCCAACAACCATCTGTTCCGACGACAAAGGAATGCATTTCGAGCAGACAAAATTAAAATAGAAGGTCCACCTACATGGTTGTCTGGCATAAAGATCTTAAGACGATTGGAATTCTTTTCATATGGACTGACAGATGCCCGTAGTGTGGTGTCCTTTCTTGGATTTGGGAAGGATCGTACTTGGAAAAATAAATCTATATTTTGAGAACTACCATATTGGCCGACCTTATTGATACAACATAATTTGGATGTGATGCATGTAGAGAAAAATGTGTTCGATAATATGTTCAATACGATAATGAATGTCAAAAGAAAAATGAAGGATAATCTGAAGGCCGATATGGATTTAAAAGTAATATGTAAAAGACCAGAATTGAAACTCCAAGAGTACAATGGCAAAGTACTGAAACCAAAGGCAAGGTACATGCTTGACCCAGATCAAGTAAAGCAGATATGTCAGTTGTTAAGACAGTTGAGATTTCTAGATGGATACGTCTCTAACATTGCTCGGACTGTGAAGATAGACGAGGGACAATTATATAAGTTGAAGAGCTATGATTGTCATATCATCATTCAATGATTGATTTCCCCTAACATTCCATGATATGTTAGACAAACTTATATGGGTGGTATTATCCGAGTTGAGTCGATTTTTTAAAACATTGTGTGCATCAGAAGTTGTAGTAACTGAGACAACGAATTTCAAGGATTTTGTCATCATTATTATTTATCAGCTAAAGAAGATATTTCTACCAACATTTTTTGACGTTATGGAATATATGATGCTTCACTTGCCATACAAACTTAGGGTTGGTGGTCTTATGCAATATCGGTAGATGTACCCTATTTGAAAGGTATATTTTTATTTATATTTTTCGCTCTAATGCTGTTGGAAAATTATTGTATTACGAGATGTATATTGTTGATAGATGCATGCTTGACCTAAAAAAAAGGTTCAGAATAAAGCAAAAGTGAAGGGTTTAATTTGTGAGGCGTACACTTTAGAAGAGATTTCAAATTTCTCATCTATGTACTTTGAGCTTCACATTCCAACACGTTACACTTGCCCATCTCATAATGATGATGGAGAACAAGTTATTGTGGCTGACAAACTATCGATATTTAAACCACTTGGGAATGCCTTTGGCAGTTACCGGTCAAGAATCTTGGAAGATCGAGAGCAAGACGTTGCACAAATCTATATCATTTTTAATTGCTCATAGATCGACTCCTACATCGAGTAAGTATACATAATATGTTACACTAAGTTCTCTACATATATGGTTCGATAATATAATTATTTGTTAAGTGCAAACAATTTGATCTAGAGTTGCAAAGAGAACATTCACATCTCACTGATTCATAAGTATAAAAAGAATGTGAAAATAAGTTTGGGGAATGGTTGAAAGAGTTGGTAAGAACGATAACATACATTCTTTCTGTATAAACAACAATATGTTACTTAATTGGTCGTGTTTACAATCATTGTTTATGCTTGTAGGTCCGCTATGGTGATGTTAATGACCACGGAATATGTGATTTACAAAATGGTCCAATCAAAGTTGTGCAATGTTACAACGGGTACATCGTAAATGGTTATCAATTTCATACAAAAGACTACGGTATAAACAAGGCAATGATGAATAGTAGCATGTGTGTCAAGGATAACAGTTACGGTAAAAATGAACTTGACTACTACTGTATTATAGAAGAAATAATGAAGTTGACTTACTTAGGCATAAATAACAGGGTAACTTTATTCAAGTGTCATTGGTTTGATCCCACAGCAACAAGAGTCAACAAAGCCTTAGGCATTATGGAGGTGAATCATAAATCAAGGTTTGGAACATATGAACCATTCATATTAGCATCGCAAGCTTAATAGGTTTACTATACATCATCTCTAAATACAAGAAAGTGAGATAGAAATGAATGGTGGGCGGTTTGCAAGGTAAAGTCTAAACTATACCCTGAGTATGATCAGTTACAGGAAGACAAGATTGTTGAAGAGGGTGATTACTATCAATCAAATGATATGTATGACTTCTCTTATGATCACGATTTCACACATGATCTGCATGTCACATCTCCATTGTCCGATGACATACGTATGAAAGAATGTGATCCAAATGATATATCAAGTAGATGGACGCCCAATGAAGAAGAAGACAAAGAGGATGAAGAGGAGGAGAAGGAAGAAGAAGAATATAAAAGTCAAACAAGTGATGAGGAAGCATACACGAGCTAGTGAAATACATCTTGTAATACATACCACATCACTTTCTCATATGCTCTTATTTTTTTAGTTCAGAGACCATGCTAGTCATGGTTATAGTTAGTGGGATATTGGAGTGTGTTTGTTGTAGGTACATTTTTGACATTGTTGTGATATGAATGATTTGAATGTATTATCATGTTTGATGTGACTATATCCATGCTTGCATGAAGTTATTTTTTATTTGATTATGTATCTATGTTTATAGAATTGCATATCATGTTACATTTCATGCATACTTAGCATGTACATGCACAATTCATGCATAGTTATAAAACCGATTCATGTAGGACCTTTAAATCATTACATTTCATGCATATGTCATGTCCATGCTAAGATCAAGAGTTATGTAACTGATCCAAATAATATTTTTATTTATTAGAATATGGTTCATGGAGGTCACAGTGGTCGAACACCCAGTGGTAGCCAATCTCAGCCTTCGTCTTCACGTAATATTTTGATAGGTATATCATTTAAATAATTGTATACTTGATTAGTTTAAATATGTATTATGTGAATTTCTAACTCATTGTTCTGTAGATGATGTTTTGCCTACACATGACCTACTTACACCAGCTATTCATACACATCACAAGACAATGCCGGATGCAGGGTCTTATCAATCTCACACACGATGACACATTTAAATAGTGTATATCGATAGTCACTCGTAAGTATTTCATTGTCACTTGTCCAATACTTATCTTATAAATAGTGTATATCGATAGTTGATTGTTAATGTGTATCAATTCATGTACAGTGCGAGGTTCGAACCACAAGAAGTAATATGAGAAATTATGAAGTCACTAGTTTAACATCTTCCAGGATCGGTCGCTCAATGAAAAGAGTACCCGAAGGAGGTGTTGGAAAGATTATGATCTTCATTCATGGTATACAATCGTTTATCATATCTAATGTATTTTATATTTAATTTTTTGTTATAGTCATGTGTACTAACTTTCTGAAATTATTTGTAGGCTTTAAATCGCTTCGCGACTGCGAAGGAAAAGCAGGACGCAAGGCAGGTGTGGCAGAAGGTGGTTGTCAGTCGATTTGCCGACATGCTGCAAAATATGAAGACTGCAACAATAAAAGCATCTGGTGGGATAGATGATCCAATACAGTGGAAAGGTCATGACCCTTCTACTATCATGACAGATTATTGGGATGTAATGTGCGATAAGTGGGCGAGCCATAAATTTCAAAACCGCTCAGCAAAGGCAACACAAAACCGAGCAAAGATACTTGATTCTCATCTACACACAGGTGAATTTAGGACTTTTGGGACCCACCAAAAGAAAATAGTAACTCATCAATATATATATATATATATATATATATTGGCAAATTTATAAGTATTTTTGCTTACTTTTTTATTATTATTTTTTATAATTTAACCTTACAGGAAGCCAAAAAATGAGGCATTATGTCTTACAAGGATGTGTTTGTTGAAACACATAAACGTAAGAGCATGAAAGAGTTTGTATCAGAGAAGGCGAGAGCGACAACAGTATGTATTTATTGTATTAATAAACATAGTAATATATAAGTTACCACGAATTATATTGTCATAAACATTGTAATTATTAATTATTAATTATTAATTTATATTATAATCATTACTTTGTAGAAGAAATACGAGCAACAGATGGTAGAGCTATATAGTAATGACTCCACTCAGCATCCGCCTTTTGATCCTGCAGCATGAGTTACTGCAACCGGTGAACCCAAAAAGAGTTGTGTGTTGAGGTTTATGAGTAACATGAACACCACACCAGTTGTTGCCTCCTGCAGCCAGGGCTCTCAGAGTTCTCCCGCTAGCATCAACTCCCACCATCCGATTGACTCTGCTGTATCTTGGGATGGTGTCTGCTAGTTTCTTCAGGATACAATGTGTAACTTTTTACATGAAGTCATTCCCAACCTTGTCCATAATAAGTTGTGCAACTTTTTCCAAGACAAGAGAACTTTGTCTGCATTCAACATGAGCTCTGGTGCCCCTCAAGTATAAAGTTTCATGTCATTTATTTCATGTCGTTAGATTTCAAGCTAGTATATACATGATTGAATACATATATGCATGATTGAATCACTATAAATTTTTATTGATAACATTAGAACACATGTTTGCATGATTGAATCACTATGCAAGTTTTTTGACAACCTTAGAACACATATAAGCATGATTTTGTCACTATGAAAGTTATTTGACTGCCTTATAACACATATATGCATGATTGAATCACTATAAAAGTTTTTTAACAACCTTAGAACAAATATAAGCATGATTTCATCACTCTGGAAGTTATTTGACTGCCTTATAACAATATATGCATGATTGAATCACTATGAAAGTTTTTTGACAACCTTAGAATACATATAACATGATTTCATCACTATGAAAGTTATTTGACTGCCTTATAACACATATATGCATGATTGAATCACTATGAAAGTTTTTTGACAACCTTAGAACACATATAAGCATGATTTCATCACTATGAAAGTTTTTTTATTGCCTTATAACACATATATGCATGATTGAATCATTATGAAAGCTTTTTGACAACCTTAGAACACATATAAGCATGATTTTATCACTATAAAAATTTTTTGACTGCCTTATAACACATATATGCGTGATTGAATCACTATGAAAGTTTTTTGACAGCCTTAGAACACATATAAGCATGATTTCATCACTATTAAAGTTATTTGACTGCCTTATAATACATATATGTATGATTGAATGACTATGAAGTTTTTTGACAACCTTAGAACACATATAAGCATGATTTCATCACTATGAAAGTTATTTGACTACCTTATAACACATATATGCATGATTGAATCACTATGAAAGTTTTTTGACAACCTTAGAACACATATAAGCATGATTTCATCACTATGAAAGTTATTTGATTGCCTTATAATACATATATGCATGATTGAATTACTATAAAAATTTTTTGACAACCTTAGAACACATATAAGCATGATTTCATCACTATGAAAGTTATTTGACTGCCTTATAACACATATATGCGTGATTGAATCACTATGAAAGTTTTTTGACAACCTTAAAATACATATAAGCATGATTTTATCACTATAAAAAAAATTTGACTGCCTTGTAACACGCATATGCATGATTAAATTACTGTGAAAGTTTTTTAACAACCTTAGAACACATATACGCATAATTTCATCACTATGAAATTTTTTTTACTGCCTTATAACACATATATGCATGATTGAATCACTGTGAAAGTTGTTTGACAACCCTATAACACATATAAGCATGATTTCATCACTATGAAAGTTATTTGACTACCTTATAACACATATATGCATGATTGTGATACACAACACATTTATTTGATAGCCTTATAAACCATATATGCATGCTTGAATCACTATGACATTTTTTTGACAACCTTACAACATATGTTTGCATGATTGAATCACTATGATTTTTTTTTGTCAGCCTTAGAACACATATCTGAATTATGTTAATGTCCTTCACTTTATTGTTAGTCTATGTGTCATTCAGTCATGTTACTTTGATTGCCTTAGATTATGTGCATTGCATATAATTTATTTCATTATATTTTGTTTATCAATACTAACATTTTGATTCTCTTGTAGGATGCTAGAGACAATGAAGATGATGATGCTTTGAATCTTGGCGATGATTAGATTCATGTGCTGAATTTGTTTCACATACTTGTTGTTTCAAACGAAACTCTTTGTATATGTTCACTTGTAACTACTTAGAACTTGGCGAGGATTATAGTGGGTTGTTAAATTTGTTTTACTTATAACTTGTGTTAAATTTGTTTCACCTGCATTGTATATGTATTTTTTATGTTTACTTTGTTTTTTATACACAGGTTATATAAATTGTATTAACGAGAAAATTTTTCTCAATATTTATATTTCAAATAAATTTTTTAATTTTTTTTTAAATTTTTTGTAATAGATTAGTGACTGACAATATTTGTCGCTAATATCCATCACCAATTTAGCGATGGATTAGGGATGGATATTTATCTGTCTCAAAAACTGAATCAGCCGATATTTTGCGACGAAATGTAATCCATTGCTAATTCGCCGTTAAATTGGTCACGGATATTAGAGACGGATACATATTCATCGTTAAATTTTAGCGACGGATTATCGATGGATATGTATCTATCGCAAAACCAAATCAGTCCTTATTTAGCGACAAATTAATGATGGATCATAACATTCGCTAATCCATCGTGAATTAGCAACGTAAATAATGACATATCACTTTTGTCACTAATTAGCGATCAAAAAATTACAACGGATTCTATCCATCGCTAAGTCATCGCCAATCCGTCGCTAAACGGATTGGCAACGGATTTACGATGGATTATCATTGGATAGCATATGTCGCTAATCCGCAGAATTCTTGTGGTGTTAGATGCAAATGATATGTACATTACATGGCTATGAGAGGTTTTGTGCAAGATCCTACTTGTCCATTACCAATTTCTCATTGTCAAGTGTAATCTATATATGACCCATATTTGGAATTAGCATAAAGTTTATCTTACTTTGAAAATTTATCAAAGAAAGTATAGGTTTTTGGGATTAGAAACCCTTATTTATACATACACGAGAGGCATAGGAGTTGAGGGTTGAGATTATGATACAATTTCTAGTCTTTATCATTTCTTGTTATTTCTTAACTTTTCTATGTAATAAAGTTTTGAGTTATTTTTAGTTAGTTTCACTACAAAATACAGCTATAGCCTCAGTCAAAAACTGCCTTTATAGCCTGTGCAAATGCCACTGTTGGCAAACAGCAGCAGTTTACCAATGGCGGCTGTAGGTGCTGTCGCTGTTGGAAACAGTGGCAAGTACAACTGCCACTGTAGGTACCCTGTAGCAGCAGTTCATAATTGCCGTTGTTACCTTACAGTGGCAATCTGCAACTGCCACTATAGGTCCTACTTGAGGCCCCATTTGGATTTCACTGGTACCAACAGCGACAGTTTAAACTGCTACTGTAGGTACCCTATAGCAACTCTTACAAACTGCCACTGTTGAGTACTCAGCATCAAACAAACAGTGGCAGTTTGTAACTATTTCCAACTTACACATTTTTTTTAAATAATTGGCTGTAAAAAATATAATACATAAAAAAAAACACAAAAACATAACATAAAATTAATTGACTGCAAGTGTCCATCTTGGTTTGCAATAACAACTAACAAGTATGACATAAATTCTAATTATATTATGGAAATGATGAGACGTCTAACATCACAGGCATACACAAAGAATAAGCACCAACCCTGCTGCTTCATGTCCATATAGTAAAAGTTCTGAACCGATATTGTATACGTATGCTTGTGAAAGTTCCTGCTGGTGAACCTTTCTCCTGATCAAAGAGAAATAGAGGAAGGCCTTCTGATTTTTTTCTTTTAATAAGCTAAAAGCCTTCTGTTTCAATGGTAGAGAAAACGACAACCTGTTGTTGCAACCATAAATCAGCAATGAATACGCATAGACCATTGTAGAAAAGAACATAACCATTTGTTACCTCAAAAATAATGAAAAAAAAAATCGATAAGAAAAAGCCTCATGCAAAAACAGGGTTACCTCTGTATACGAGAGAGAAAGTGAGAGAGGGACAGAGATGATCACCTGTTTGATCAGTGGACGATGGGCCTTTTTATCATATGGAGCCACAAGTTAGGATGGCCCTAAATCACAGAGAGAGGATCGATTCAAGAGAGGAAGCCACGAACAGAGAGGAAACCACGAGCAAAGAGGAAGCCACGAGCAGAGAGAGGAAGCCACTAGTTACTAGATTCCAGAGGGACGCCCAAAATCGATTTCAGTTTAGCGCCAAAATGAAGAGGGGGCGCGGGAAGGGTGAGGGAAGGATGCAGCGGAAGTTGAAACTGCGTCTGTAGGAGGTCGCCAAAACAGGGAGCAGGAAGGGAAAAGTGAGGAGCGGGGGGCGAAAAAACTCCAACCTTCAGCGGAAGTTGAAACTGCCTCTGTAGGTACATAATCCCAACAGCGGCACCCGCTGTTGGATTGTCGCTGTTTCCCATTTTTGTTGTGTTTGTAGGGATTTTTTTTTTTTTTTGCAGAATCAAAAGATCGAAAAATATATACATGATAGATTGTACCGTGTTGAATGCTAGTTTTTTAAACCGGTAATGTGTGAGAGCTAAACCCTAGATTATATGGGCACCACCCTTGGAATGCGGTATCCATACCCTAAACTACCAAAGATTAAGGTGGTCGTCCTATGGCAGGGGACATGACATATCTTGAATCGGATCTCTAAGAAATTGACATGGTTGTACTTAGTCTTGGTTTCACATATTGGTTTGATTTGTGATTGGTGATTTCTCATCACCTTTTTATAAGGCTGTCAACGGGTCCATTTTGTACGGGGTACCCGACCCAAACATGGTTTTCTGGGTATTGGCATGGAAAGTGCTGACCCGAATAATATTCAGGTCAACCTGAACCCGATCCAGGGTACCTGACCTGACCCGACCCAAGTATTTTATATGTACTTTAAATGAAAATAATTTTTTAAAATATGTGAGTCTGGTATGGGATTTTATTTTCATGACCCGATAGAACCCGAACCAGTACCAAACCCAAAACTGGTTAATACTTATATTGGCTGGTCCGAGTCAACCCTAACCTGGCCCTGATCCGACCCACTGACAGCCTTACCTTTTTACTCCATTGAAATCATATTACAGTATCAGCTTGTCCATACGTCCAGGACCCACAAGAAAACTGAAATGGCAAAAAAATCTTCATCAAATACTATTTATCAAGATTTAGACATTAAGATTCTCACCGTTGCTAATTGAGAAAGAGAGGGGTTCTCAAGTGTTTCCTATTTTATTATTATTATTATTATTATTATTATAACAATTTTATTATGACAATTAAGAGGGAGAGAGGGAGTTATATTGGAAACCCGGTAGTTTGTTCAAATATTATAATATACCATGTATCAATTTTTTTGTTTGAAACTACACAGAGAATGGTCAAACAAATTTTTAATTACACAGTCAAAATAC
Source organism: Nuphar pumila (assembly GCF_984573655.1). Taxonomy (NCBI): domain Eukaryota; kingdom Viridiplantae; phylum Streptophyta; class Magnoliopsida; order Nymphaeales; family Nymphaeaceae; genus Nuphar; species Nuphar pumila. The sequence continues at coordinate 136,983,617 of NC_143252.1, read as the reverse complement.
ATGATAAGTATGCCATTTTTAAAAACATAATGAAGCATTTAATTTTTTGCACCTAATACCCTCATTTCTGCTTTTATAATATTTAGAATTAGGATAGGATTTAGGATATGATTCTTTCTTAAAAAAAAAGAACAAGTATTCTACTCTACATTATTTGAATGTGAATTATATCAAGACCTACTTTTTTAACCTAACCTCCATAACTGCAGGCTGATGACCCTCCAAATTTCACTTGTACATTATGGGAAAGCTACGTTGTGAGTTTTGTTATTCCCTTTTTTTAGTAGGGGTGGGCAACGGTTTGGGCAGCCCAATGGGCTAAGCTGACCCGACCTGCCATGAGTCAGGTTTGGGTCAAGGTTTTAGGTTTGGGCTTGTTAGCTATCGGGCCGAAACACATCCCATTATATACGTGGGCTGGGCCTGTGTCAGCCAATGGGTTATTGGGCCAGCCCGATAAGCTTGAGCTATTTTTAAATTTTAAATTTTTAATAATATAAATATTAAAAAAATAATTAATTACATAATAATGTGGTAATTAATATCATTTTACGTAATTAATTACATTGATTTTATGAAAACTAGAAAGATAATTAGTTGGGTACACCGAAACTTGTTAATTATTTATTATTTATCTAATTAGTTGACGGCCTTCTTCACATTAGCCTATTGGGTCAATGGGTCGGGTCATAGGCTACTTTTCAAATCCGAATCCATAAAAAACCGGGCCAAAACCCGGCCTATTAATAATTGGCCCGCACTTAAAGACCGGTGAGCTGAGTTATAAATGAGCCCAAGCTGGCCAGATGCCCACCCCTACTTTTGAGTAGAGTAGAGGACAAAGGAGATGAGAGTGAACAAAATGGCATGAGTCATTGTAGTGACAACAGTAGATTTGGCTCCCCCAACAACCAACTAATGCCTGAAACACCCCACATTGCCCTCAATCAAAGCATTCTTGTCAGGTCAATATGCTTTGGACAAACCTCATTTGGGGCCCTCCCAACCCAACGAGAGGATAGCGTCGTTAATTGTATGCTCATTTTTGTTTACTGCAATCAGTGCTCTACATCTCACTTCCCTCTAAACACCCAACACTCCAAACCTTTTAGATTTTTATGAATTTATAACTCCAAAAAACCGCACCCGACACAAAGACATGATCACGCTGGTTCAGCCTGCCATACTTACGATCGTTGTGCCCTTGATGCCGATGCCTATGCTCGGCATTGGCCACACAAAAAAAAAGTTGTCCACTATCTCTTTTTTTTTTTTTTTAAATTTGGTCATGTATGTGTGTCTCATTCTCCTCACAGTTTCATAATTGAGAGGGTCAAAATATTGTTCGAGTGCCTACAGGTCAGGTTTTGTTTGGTAGATCAAGGGGTACTATACTGGCAGCAGAGCTGGTCCACTTCCACCAAATCCCACCAAATTCGTGCATGCATGCGCACGTGAATGTATGTGTCCAGGTGCATGTGCATGTACAGTACTGGCCAATAAAAAAGGCTTGCACCATCCACCTTTACGGTGGACAGGACAGGGACCTGCACCTTAATTGAGTCAGGAACACAGGGCAAATTCCTAGACCAATCACCATATATGTACAAGCATGACAGACAGCATGATGTGGGGCTCGTTTGGGAGGAGCATGCATGTGAAGGGCCATTCTCATTGGCCCAGGAAAACTTTTTGTTTGGGTGATTTTTTTTATATAGACCCATCCTTTTACATGAAATTCCATAGCAAGTATCACTTTTTCTGAAATTCTTGACATAGTCCGTAGTAGGATGAAGTAGAGGGTACTTTTAAGTCACACTAGCCAAACCCGTCCTTGGAAGGTGTCCTTATAAGAAAATCGTGATTAATCGGCAAAAAAAAAATAAGCCAGCCTCAGCGTTTAAATTCTTCAGCAACTCGTGATTAATCGGTATGATTAAAAATAATGATTAATAAGAAAAAAAGCATCATATGCGATGGAAGAAACCAAATATCAGCAGAAAACAATGCATAATCCATTTCAAACAATACAAATAAGCACTAATTGCACTAATTTATCAGTGGACAGGAAATCAAAGCAAAAATGTATTCAACTTGTCAATCAGTAAAAGAAATACAAGTGAATAAAGAGAACCTTGTGGAAAAGATCTTCAATTTCCCACTCTCGGATATCACCTAGCAGATTTCCAACATATATTGTTCGAGATGAACGACCACTCATTGTCGCTTCAGGGGAAAAATATTCAATACTATGTATCTGCAACAAAGAAAGAAAAATCTTAACCAAAGATCAATAAAGACTGGTAAACATAAGATATCGTAGAAAAACGAAAAGGTGTTAATGATTCAGTATTGCAACATTCTGAACTGTCTTTTCTACAAGATAAACCAAACTGAAACCTAAACTATAAAATCAAACCAAGAGCAATCTTTGATGTGGGTAATGCTCCACAAGCTCCAGTGCTAACCCTAGACGACGGCAGCGGCACAGGGCGGCGACAGAGATGGACTGAGGGAAGAAGGAAGGAAGGAGAGAGAGATGGCGTCGGCCAATGGTGGTCGGCGACGGCCTGGCTCCAACGAGAAATTCAGGGAAAGAGGCGACGGCTCAGACCCATAAAACATAGGGTTAGGGTTTAATTTTTTATTCAGGGTTTTTTAGTAATATGGGGTGGGGCAGGGCGGGGGAAAAGTGTTGGTCCATCCCCGCACGGGGATGAATTTTAACCTTCTTCCCCACCTCCATCCCCGTTTCATGCCCTCCATCCCCGGTCCAAACGGGGCGGGCCCCCACTTTCCCTCGGTCCACTGTCATCCCTAACCACAACCTTAAAGCGCTTCAATTTAAAATGAAGATTTTTCTGAGATTTTTCAACTTTTAAAGATCTCTCTGAGAAATATCTTTGCAGAGAAAATACCTTAACGATATAAGTCACTATAATATAAATACACTCCATAATCACTTCCCCTTCAACCATCATGCTCTTCTTACGGAAGTTTCCTCCCCAGCAAAGAGAGCATCATCTACACATAAGGCTGCCACATGGGGGCGGCTGTAGTTCCGATAGGGGTCCACCTAACCCCAGCTTGCCTTTAAAAAAAACAAAACAAAGAGAGCATCATATACACATAAACTAGATCACTCTCATTGGCAAATTTACAAACAAATAATGGGTATATATGTTACCTTCATGACTGCTGTCAATGAAACCCAACCTTCTTCTGTAAATTGTAAAAAATGAAACATAACATAGAAAGATCTCCACTTTTACAGCCCTAAAACGTCACGAATCAACCGAAAAGACAACAGAAATAACTTCTTAAATAAACAAATCAATCAGAAATGAGAAAAAACATGATATTGCTTTGTAGGGATCATATTTTCCAAACTTCAGAAACCAAAACAGAATCATGCAGGTAAAAATGGCAGATTTCACGCTCAATCAGCAATTTTGCATAAAGGTTCGATTCTCATGGGCATCGTCCCTCTGCACAAGCCAATGCGTATCATAGGCTCTGGGGCAGGGGTCCTAACCTAAGGAGAGGGTGGTGTATGTTCCCCGTGGAACACGGGGCCGCGTGTTCGGGGGTTCGAATGAGTGCCACGTTGGCACTCATTAGTCAGTTTGGGTGTGTACGAAGGAATATTGTGGATCCCAAGATATTCCTCCGTGGAACACGCGGCCCTGTGTTCGCGGGGGGAACATACAACCTGCTCGCTAACCTAAGAGTTTTATGCTGCCGGCACGACAACCATAGGTATGAAAGGCTGAGCCAGCGCGACCAGGTCTTGTAACAATTTTTCATGATTTTTTTTTTCTTTTTTAAAGAAAATAATGCATATCAAGGGCGACTCCCCATAAATCATGATTTTTACCCTTCTATTGCTCGCCAAGTAGACGCTGAGGCGATTCCTGGCCGATTTTTTTGGGGTGAAGGATAAAACAGGTCCTTATTTTACCATTGTCAGAACAAACCTAGTATCAGGAGTTTGAGAAAAGACGGTCAGTGACATAAAATTTTATATAAAAGTTAGGTCGGAATCAGAAAATCACTTTTTTTATTTAATTTCTTTGTCCTTTTGGTTTTTAATTCCTGGATTGCAGCAGCAAAATTAGCCCATGCTTTATAGCAGTTGGAGATGCACATCATCATCCCTTTGGACCAATGTTGTCAGTATCGGTATCGGCCCCAACGATTCAGGTGAATCGGCCGATAATCGATTCTCAAGTGAATTGTTCTGAATCCGCTATAAAATAATTAAAAATTATTTTGTGTCAATCAAAACATGTTAAAAAGTATTTTAAAAAACAATTTTAAGCATTTTTTTATATTTATTAAAATAGCCTATTTAGGTTAGTATCATATCAATTTTCTGCCGATATGATACGTGTCAGCCGATTCATTCACGCCGATACTGACAACATTGCTTTGGACATATGGATGTGGTAAGGTCAAAATGGTTAATGGGAAAGCAAGAGTGCATTTGGATACATGAGGGGAAAGGGTGTTAGGAGTGTAGGAGGAAATTTGGACAAGTCACTCCCAATCAAACTCTCTTTCCACACCCCTTGTTTGTATACAGGGGTTGTTGGATAACTGTGTCAGAATTATACACCTACACCTGACCCAGCTTGTTTAATTTGTCAAAAGGTGAGACTAGTGGGACATTGACCAAGTCTCTCTCTAGTTTGACATTGACCAAGTCTCTCTCTCTCTCTCCATGGGCTTCAGGTGCCTGGCTTGAGATGGACAGAGCTTGATTGACTTGGGCCTGTTCCATGCTGAGCGAGTCCACTCGGGCCTGGCTTTCGAGCCCTTGAGGGTCCAACCTGACCCAGTGTCCACCCCTACTGCCTTTCATTCCCTTCCATTTCCATCCAAATGCACTCAATCGTTTAACTTTAACAATCTGTCCCATGTTATGCACAAGGGCTCGCTACATATGGTAGGAGCCATTAGTGAAAGTCACCAAGTTGAAGAGACATCACAAGTTAGAAACCCATGGGTGGGCCCCACGAGAACAAAGCTGAGTTTATAACTTCCTGGTAGGCAAGGAGGACTTGGGGTTTTATGCCAATGAGCTCATGAGTGTGGTTTTCCCCAATTATGTGAAAAAAATAAGTTAAGTTGTCTCAAAAGATGCTTGACATTCTTCATCTCAAACAAACTCGATGCTCTTTCCCATGAGTCTATTGAAAGGTTCACACCTAGTGGTTAGGTTGAACATAAATCTTTTAATTGTCTAAATTTTTTCTTTGAATTGCTTGAGGTTGGTGGACAGAGGCACATTAATGATGCCTTATTTTAGCAAGAGAGAGAGAGAGAGAGAGAGAGAGAGAGAGAGAGTTCCTAAGCCTAACCAAACCTGACAGACTGGACCAAACTTAGCTTAACTGGGCCTCAACCTTGCTATTCCTTTGTGTGCTTTTGGTTATTTTTGACAAACAAACAGCTTCAAGAATCTCATGTTAGTGCCATGTACGAATCACGTTTCATCTCCAGAACGGATGCGGTGGATATGCTGCTAGCTCCACCATCATGATGGACCCAGCATCCAGTCTTTGCTCTTCTCATATAAACCACAAAAGAGGTGCACATCTAAGGGGAAATTTTATGTGTATAATCTTATAAAATGTAGATTAAATAAGGGGCCTGTGGGCTCCATAACTGTCATCTGGTGTTGGTCCATATCTTCTATTTTAGTTTATCATGGACAGTCATGTCATGGTGGGACCATCTCAGCCATATACTATTTCCTTTTCAGAAATATATAATTGCAAGGCTTTTTCTCTCGCTACAAGGAAAAAGAGCTCAGACGCATTAGATCAGTTATCAACAATAGTTATTATGTTAATTTTTTTTTATTTGAAAGTTGAAACCTCCATGGTTTTTTTATTAACAATAACGGTTTTTGTACATTCAAAATTAATAGATTAAAATACAAGGAGTTAATAGGTCAATAAGACTCTGTTTCTTGCTCAAGTCAAGTTGTCAAGATTCGACAGTACCAACGTCCCAATCAGGATGATTTCTTCACCTGATACACTCACAATCCAATATTGTCAACTTCGATGCAACTGGCCCATGATTTCTTGCCTTCCCTTAAGGCCGACAGTGCATTGAAAGCAAATCCATTTATCACATAACCATATATATATATATATATATATATATATATATATATATATATATAAACTAAAATATGTAAACTAGTACGAACCACGATTTTCATAGGTTTTTTTGCAAATCTAACCTTACAGATGCATTCAGCGTGATTCTTTTGCTTGGAATCGATTTTTGGATCATGTAATCGGATCAAGAAATGTGCATAGAGAGAGAGAGGTAACAAAAATTAACTATTGCATGCAAGACGACAATCAAGAATGAATTGCAATAACGTCATATTCACATTTATGTGCATTACAAATCCAAACGGACAAAGGGATAATGTTGGTGAAATGCATATATATATATATATATATATATATATATATATATATATATATATATAAAACCTAAGACCCTTGGCTCGCATCATGAATGCTTTATTGAAGAAAGGTAAGCAAAAATGAAACAATACCAAAGAGAGGAAATTAATTAACCCCATAGTTAAAATCCGAATTGATTAAAAAAGGAGCCACGTCGTTTGAATGAAAGTGCAATGAAGCTCAATGAGATTTTACATTCACTAGAAGAAATCTTCACAAATGAATTACATGGAAGACTTTTTGAAACAATCAAGGAAAACAAAACCTTTTTCATATGAAGGAAAAGAAAACAAAAACAAAAACCTCTTTGCCGGCAAGCTCGTGTCCTCAAAATAATGACAGTCCTCTCCCCTCGATCTGCTCTTGTTCCTTGAGGAAAAGCAAAGGGGTTTTGGTGATATCTTTGCCTTTTTTTGGAGAATTGGGGGATTCACTTGTTTGGTTGCACCACCTTGATGGAAATGAAAGGCTCCTTCTCAAGCACCTCACCTACTTCAACTTCATAGGATGTCTGGCCCACCTTCCTTGTGTTCCCCCCAGTCAATTCCTGAGCCCTGCTGGCCTGCAAGGCCCAATCAGTCTTGGCTAGGGCACACATCATGAATAGGGCACATGACCCTTGAGCTGCCAACAAGCCCAACCACAGCCCCAAGAACCCCAAGTTGGCCACAAACCCCAGAAGCAAGGCCACAGGCATCCCGATGACATAGAATGACCCTAGGTTGATGTGTGCTCCAAGGGAAGGCCTAGCACTGCCTCTAAGAACCCCACACCCCGTGGTTTGGGGACAATTCCCCAACTCACAGAGACCAACAAGGGGCATGGCCCTAGCGGTCAAGGAAACAATACCTCTGTCGCTAGTGAACACCCAACCCCACACGTTCCTCAACGTTGCAGTAAAGGTCATGGCCATGAACCCCGTCATGAATGCACAACAGACGGCCACCAACATGGCCGCCTTGGCTCTATTTGGCCTATTGGCACCCAACTCATTCCCAATTCTGGTAGAAACCGCTAAACTTAGTGAGGAGGGGAAGATGTAGACAAGGGAGGTGGTCTGCAGGAGGATGCCCATAGTGGCCACAGCATCACTGGCGTTGGAAAGTAGGCCCGAGAATATTATCATCAGCTCATACCACCACCACTCTAGACAAACCGACACGCAACTTGGTATGGCTAAACTTAGCAAGGGCTTCCACTCCTTGAGGCACTCTAGGGACCAACCCTCCCACGACCTGTTATAGACCCCACAGAACCATAGGTACACCAAAAGGGAGGCCACCAAGTTGAAGTCAGTGACCACCATGGATAGGGCTACCCCTCTAACCCCCAACCCCATATAGAGGACAAGAAAGAAATTTATGGGGATGTGGAGGACCAGTGCCAAGGAGGCACTCAGGGTCAGTGGGCGGGTGATGCCTTGTGTCCTCAGGTAGATTCTCAAGGGGTGCAGAAGGGCTTGGAAGAAGAGGTCAGGGAGGGAAAAGGCAAGGTAAGTGGATGCTACGGATGTGATGATTGGATCCTGGCCACACAATAGGAGGATGGGCTTCATCTGCAGCCATAGCATGGAGATGGGGAGGCAGGCCACCAGCAGTATCAAGATGGTGCGCTGGAGGGTGAGGCACATGAGTGAGTATTTCTTGGCACCAAATGCTTGTGATGAGATGGGTTCCATGCCCAAAGCGAGACCAGAGAGTATGGAGTAGCCTGTGATGTTGGCAAACCCAATGGAGAGAGACCCACCTGCCAATTCATGCTTCCCTAACCTGCCCAAGAACAGCATGGACACAGCAGCTCTCCCATAGAAAATAAGGCCCATTATGACCATAGGCCCTCCAATCCTGCACATCTCTTTCATCTCCTCAACAACCTAATATAAAATTTAAAAAGAATAAAGCTTATATATATATCCCATGTAAAGCACACAACTTTCATAAACAGAAGATACAAAGAAAAGGAAATGACAACGAGATGAATGTGTGTGTGTGTATAGATATATGTGTGTTTATGTTGGAACTGAAAGTAGGATCGGTATATATATATACCTCAGAAATGGAAGGCCAGCTTTTGAGGCGACCTTGGTCATGACCTGCAAGTCTGAGGTAGGCAAGAATCATGAATGAAGGTGGCGCTGCTCTCAGAGGAAGGCCGTCGGAAATGGAAAAACCACAATCCATCCTCCAATATTTACACTCATTTATCTCTTCTTTTCCTTCCCTGCAATCCCCCCCTTTCCCCTGATTTATACTCTCGCAGACAAAAGCGTGCCAGGTCCGACTCACGCAACACTACAAACTCCATGTAGTCCCCACACACAGGGCACAGACTCTCTCTCTCTCTCTCTCTCTCTGCCCATTAAGAAGGCGACGATACTGGATCGCTTTTGTAATATTTAATTACAAAGAAACGTTGTGTAAATACAATATTCAGGAGTTTGGGGAAACCGGGCACCTTCGAGAATCTCTCTTAAAATGGGTAAACTCTAATCTCATTTGAATATTCATAATAAGCTAGAAAGGTCTACGACGCAACTTCCTGAAAATGGAAAGGTTCATGAGCTCACAAGTGAGAGGAATCACCTTCCAAATTGTAATATAAATGAGAAAAAAAAAAGAGAGAAAGACCAAACTCAAATGCATCCAATGCCAATATAAAATAGCGTTATGTCGTGTCAAACTTCATGTGTGTTCATGCATTTTGATCACACCCACACGCCTCCATCGGTGCTCAAGGGTGAATATAACTTGTCCACTTTATTAGTTATTAGCATGAGCTCATCCCCATCCCCTTGTGCGCATGAGAGAGAGAGAGAGCGTGTTCATGCATTTGATCAAACCCCCAACTCAACCTAATGACCAAGGGAAAGGCAACTAGACCACTTATTAGGTTTAGGGTTGTCAACGGGTCGGGTTTGGTTTGGACCAGGTGAAACCAGACCTGGCCCCAATTTTCAGGTATGGTATCGAGTTTGATACTTGGGTCTAATCGGACCCACCATAAGAGAAATCATTCCTGGTCCGATCAAAACTACATGAACAAGACCCGGGGCATACTTGGTAAAACAATATTTATTATTATTTTTACATTAAAAAATTGTTGGTCTTAATCGAAACTCGGGTAATTCGGATATAAAATTTCACAAACTATACCCAGGTCTATGCATGAATCGGACCTTCTAGTTCCAACCTGAATCTTAATCGGATTTTCTTATTTATCCAGTTAAACCATCCCGTTAACACCCCTAATTAGGATTAGCTTATCCTTACACCATTGTGCTCAATTGACATTAATTGGGCTGCCAGTGGACTGAGAGAAATGGGACTCCGCCCCGCCTCGCCCGTTTGGACCGAGAATGGAGGACATGAAACCGGGATGGAGGCATGGATGGACTTGCGCTTTTTCCCGCTCTGCCCCATCCCCATCATGATCCCCACCTTGCCCCTCCCCTCCCCTATCCTTCTTTAGAGATGGCAATGGACCAAGTAAAAAAGGGACCCTGCCCCACCTCGCCCCATTGGGATCGAGGATGGAGGACATGAAATGGGAATAAAGGCTGGGATGAAGGTTAAAATTCAAACCTGTGAGGGAATGGAGGTCCGGATTTTGAGACGGGGCGGGGGTTAGAGACCTTGTCCCCCGCCCCGGCCCAATTGCCATCCCGAATTGAGAGAGAGAGAGAGAGGCTTGCGGGCCAAAATAAGCACGAGGAAAAAACAAGCAGTACGACCCGTCTAAAATGGGGGTGGGACCCACAGTCCTGTTGTCAAAACTGCAGGTTCCAAGGTAGGAGAGAGGTGTGTGTGTGTGTGTGTGCCCTCTTTCACGTTTTTATGGTCACGAGACGCGAGCCATCTGGCGTTATCGTTTCTTCCCATATCCAGTTTTTTACTTTTGGACATCCCATGCCCTTTGGCATAATGTATAAGCGCAGAAGCAGTTGGAGGGTATTTTTGTCATTTCTTGGCATCTAAAGCTACGGAAGGTGCAACGTCCGTACTCAGATACCTAGACATCTCGGAGTTTCATTACATGCATTTTATCGTTGCCTCATGTCGGACTGCGACGAGTCGAGCTGTGGGACGGGTCTCGAGTCCGGCTTGAGCCAATGAGGGGGGTCCATGCTTGACCGAGTGGCACTCTCTTACCATATAATTTGACGGGTGCAGATCCTTGGGTAAGATTTGGTCAACATGACCTGTCTCTATGAGTCATATTGGAGGCTTAGAACCCACAAATGCTCTCTCTCTCTCTCTCTCTCTCTCTCTCTCTATATATATATATATATATATATATATATATATATATATATATATATATATATATACAAAGGCGTAGCTGGGGCCTCCAGAAACAGTTAAATTAATTTCTTTTTTTTAAAAGCCCAGTCCTAGCCCATCCCTGATTCCATATGAAATAGATTTTTATCCATTTTTTGTAGCCCAGGTCGTCCTAGCCTAGCCCTGACTGCAGCAAATAGTTTGATTTGTCCATATCAAATAGATTTTTATTAATAATTGTAGCCATTTTTTATTTTATCTCAAAAAAAAAAATTAGGGGCGCTACTCCCGAATCCCTGACTATCACACAATTTTTTTTTTTTTGCTACACCCCTGTTCCCCCCCCCCCCCTCACATGAATCCTAGCTACGCCACTATATATATATATATATATATATATATATATATATATATATATATATATATGGCAATGGGTAGGTGCCTGATATTTTTTAACCTACCACGTGCTTACCGAGCTTGGATAAGGGTTTTCATGTTGTTTTTCAAGAATCTGACACTACATATGTGTTCTACACGATTGATTTTATGTTTTTTTGGAAAACACACTTGGATTATGTTTTTTTGGATTATGTTTTTTTGGAAAAAAAATATGATATTTAAGCAATGAGTATATTTTTAAAAATTGTAGACTGCTGATTTTTTAATGTTATAAAAACTTTAGTGTTAGAATCGAATCCAAAGGTAGATTCTCACAAAATCAAGCATGTAGATCACATCCGTACGGTCAGATTTTAGAAAAAATAAAAACAATCTTTCCAAAGCTCATTAAGCACACATTAGGCACAAAAATTGTTAGGCACCCACCTATTATTCTATATATAGGAAAACTGAAATATGTAAACCAGCAAAATACATAAACTAGTATGAACCAAGATTTTTATAGGGTTTTGTACAAATGTAACTCTATAGTTGCATTTGACGTGATCCATTTGCTTGGAATTGACTATTGAATCATCATAATCAAACCAAGAAATGTGTTTTTGTATGCTTGAATATTTACAAAAATTCTGAGTCATTGATTTTTAAGCCTTAAAAAATCCATTTTACACATTGTAATCAAATGATCTAAGAGTCAGTTTCTATAAAACCAAGCATCTAGATTGCATCCCTATGGTAAAATTTTAGAAAAAATAAATAAAAAACCTATGAAAATCTTGATGCATACCAATTTACATATTTTGTTGGTTTACATATTCTAATTATATATATATATGAGTTAAATTGGCTACTATTTGGAATCAGTTTTTTCTTTAAAAATTTCTAGTTTTTTGTAGATCAAATGTTGCAGATGTGATCTACATGGTTTGTTTAGTAGAAAACTTGTTTTGAATCATGTGATTATAACAAGTAATTAAGTTTTTAAAGGGGTTCAAAAATTAACTGCACTCAATGTGCCAAAATTTCATAACTCAAAATAACACATTTTTACATCAGATCCAAGGCTTGATCCTTAGCAAACAATCCATGTTGAACACATGTATGCAGTTAGATTCAGTCGATATAACTTGCACCTATAATTTCTAGCTCATTAGTTCTGTACCTTCATTAGTAGCCAATATTTACCTATATATGTATGTATGCGTCATGGTAATATAAGGCACAAACACCTTTAGATTATAGAAGTGTAGGTTGTTTTGATGTAATTGGATCACATAGATGGATTCAACATGGCTTAAAAAGTGTAATTAAAACATCACACCCTGTAGGCTATTGATTTTTGGAATCTTCTAAAATCATGTCTGCATGTTGTAATCAAACGATCCAAGTGCCAATTTTCATTCAAGCAAAACATGTATATCACATCTATGATATTAGATTGGGGGGGGGGGGGTCTAAGGTTCTTAATCATGTGATTGTGATATGTAAATAGTTTTTTTAAAAGCTTCAAAAATCAACGTCCACTAGTGACCTAAAAAATCACATTTTTAAACTAAAATAACATGATTCAAGGTTTGATTCTTAGCAAACAATTCATGTTAGAACATATCCATGTGATTAGATTGAGTTGATAACGATTGAACTTATGGTTTCGAGGCTCAATACTTATGTCCCTTCAATAGCACCAAATACTAACCATATATATTGGCTACCTCTAGTATAAACCACTTGTTCTCTCACGTTTTCTTCAGTTTTCTTTTTCTTTTTTTGTGTCCAAGCCCCAAGAATATGATCTATATAGTTTGCTTAGTAAAACATGTTTTGCATCATCCAATCAGGTTGTATAATCATATTTTCTATAGACCGCAAAATTCAACGGTTTAGGATACCTGAAATTTTAATATTAAGAAAATCATAATTTTTTGTGTCGAAACTACCCCATCCAAAGTGCCTTCGGTAGTAAATGGACCATGCTGAACGCATTAGTGTAGTCAAATTAACCAAATCACATTCAGCTAGAGAGTACCATACTCTAGATTGTAGCCAATATTTTTTATACACACAAATGAAAGTATGGAACTTTTGAGGTAGAAATAATAGTTTCAAACTGTATCAACTCCATTTGAACACCCAGATGTATTCAGCATGGTTTGTTAGTTTGTTAAGGATCAAGTTCTGGATCATGGTTTTTGTGTACAAGTATGATTTTTTTAGTAACAAAATTTTAGCACATTGTAAGCTGTTGATTTTTGAAGCTTTTAAAAAACATGCTTACATGCCACAATCTCATTTTCTACTAAACAAAATATTTTCATAAGATTGATCTACAAAGAAAAAAAAGAAACAAAAAGAAGGTGATTTCTACTCAACAGTTTCATACATTCATTAGCACCAAATATTGACCAATGTGTATATATATACGGTAAATATTAGCTATTAATGAAGGTACAAAACTAATGAGCTAGACATCATAGATGCAAGTTGTATCCACTCAATCTAACCACATACATGTGTTAAGCATAGTTTGTTTGCTATGGATTATTGGGTCTTGCTTTTCTGATATAAAAATGTGATCTTTAGAGTCATGAAATTTTGACACATTGTGGGCCATTGATCTTTGGACCCCTTTAAAAGACTAATTACTTATCATAATCACGTGATTCAATACTAGTTTCCTACTAAACAATGATCTACAAAAAAATAAGAATTTTTCAAGAAAAGAATGATTTCTACTCATTAGTTACGTACCTTTATTAGTAGCCAATATTAACCCGTATATATATATATATATATATATATAGAGAGAGAGAGAGAGAGAGAGAGAGAGAGAGAGAGAGAGATTTAATGATATTCTAATCCTGAATCCTCCATTTGAATTTGAGATGAATAAAATCGGACCCTTCAAAAATGGATTAAAAAAAACATGTTGCTGTTTAAGAACGATACGAGTCTCACGCGTGACTACTAGAGTTGATAAGTTTTTGCCATTAAAACAGATGGAAGCATCTAAATGCCCTGGGTCCTGGGTGAATATATTGATCCGATTTGGATCTATATCCAATTTGGAGCTCAATAATTCCGACCCAGATTTGGGTCCACATTGACCTACTTCAACATAATTAAGCCTTTTATAATGTTGCTAATGGTTAGACTAACATAATGGTCCACTAACTGCGATAATGATATTTATAGTAAATTACAAAAAACCGTCCAACTTATCAGGTCCCACCTGCCCACCGGAGAGTACAGATGATCAGAGCCCTTGTGGGCAATGTTTTTGTTAATTCTCATAAATGAAGTTTCCTGATATTGGAAATGCCTGTTTATGTTAAAAAAATTCACCACTTTTTTTTCCAATGTAAGTTTTTGTTATAAAAACTGCATATATAATGAGTAATGAGTGCTTCTTAGAAAAATACTAAAAATTTATCCAAGTAAAAATACAATTTTTTTTTTTTGAGGGCAAGCTGGGGTTAGACTGATCCATACCAGTTATACAATGATACCATTGGGATTTGAACTTGCAACGACCCAACACAAGATGATGTGTAATAGCTGCTCCTACCAAACAAGCAGGGGAGCCCCCTTGGTAAAAAAAAAAAAGTACAAATTTATCTCATTTTCTACATGTTTCTATTTAATTGCCACTTTCTCTTATGCTGTCAAAATGCTTTGCACTTCATGTTGAAAGCTAGAAAAACTCTCATAGGAAAAGAAAGTTTTGCCTATGAGAAGTTTTCCAAAAGATTTTTTTTTGCTTGTTTGCGTAGCATGAGAAAAACAAAATGAAAAATTATGAAATTTTTTGCCGGAGGTGAGATGGAGTGGTGGAGAGTGTAAAAATAAATTTTCTCTTTGTAGAAAATATTTCTCCACCCCTCCTCTCAATGGAGGAATGATTCTTATAAAAAAGTATATTTTTTAGAAAAACTCTCTCAACAAAAAAGCCTCCCGTTTAAAAGGGTAGGATTAAGAATTCTTCATTTTACATTACTTTTTCTACATCTTTCTCACATCTAAACGTACCCTTTTGCATCAAGTGTTTAAGCTTCACACATCACTTCACATCCTTGCCTAGTAGAAAACCTGCCATTTTTTTTTTAGTCACCTTAGAAAATAGCCAAGCTTCGGCTTATGCAAGAAAGTGACACCCATGAGATTTGAACCTAGACTGCCCATCCAATGGTCTAGGAAGCCTGCTGATATTACATTTTACTATAAGGCAAAAGAAGCAACCTCGGGTACCAAACCCGTCACATTCTTCAACTTGAATGTCGTAATCCGACCCACCTAACCAGATGTCTACACTCTGGAGTGCTTGGAGCAAAGAGACTTTAGTGACTGGTTAATCTTAGGCCTAGTAAAAGTTAAAAAAAGAAAAGAAAAAGAAAGAAATTGATTTGATCATATCCATCCATGGATCTCTCTAGGCTTAGTTGCCAAGTCTTGATGTTTCTTTTGGCTGGTCTTTCCCTAAAACAGTATATCTAATGACAAGAAAGAGAATGCTTTTCTCACAAGGGCTGTGCACACCTGGCTAGATGGGTCAAGCATTCGAGTTGGAGTACCTCAAGTGCGCCGTAGGGTCAAAGCAAACGAGAAACTATCCTTGGTGGGCAGTACGGGAGTGATCATAGAATTTTACACTGCAAAGATTGAAACAGGATGATCACTAATGTGGAACCTCTCAGCTTATAACAGGATGTCTAAGCCATGATAGTAGCTTCTAATTATTTTAAAAAAAAGAGAATGCTCTGCCTTTTGCAGGAACACTCATTTCTCATACTTCCCTTGAAATTAGGAGTTAGAATTCTCTTAATTCATTGAGGATTCCCTTCTTCCTTCATCTCAACACACACCCTTCATGAGCAAACAACCTGAAGCTACCTCTTATCAAGCTAATTTCAGAGAGTTTGAAGAGGTTGTCAAATTTATATGTCAAATGTATAAATTACTGAGTGAGAAAGAAGTAGATATATATGTCATATTTATAAATTACTTGTTGATTGCATGCTCACCTTGTATTTGAATCAATGTTGTTAGAATCGTATCAGACCCTAAATAGTTTTTAAAAACAGCTCAAGGAATCGGCCAATTTCAATTCTGAAACTGAATTGAGTTGAATATGCCAAATTTTAACCTAACAGATGACACATGTCAATAAAATATTAAAATAATATCAAACACATGCCATATGAGGTGAAAATCCCATGCCCGGTTTTATAAAAATGATAGTTATGATGACTTATCTGTCAACTTTTCCTCTATCACCTCCCAAAAAAAAAAAAAACTCTGCATTACTTAAAGTTGCTATTTGAAACCACAGTGTTGGTCATAATCTATGAGAACATTACTTAGTATTAGTAAGAGAAGGAAGGGTTAAGGATTTACCCAAAGTGAGATATCACATTGTTGATGTTGCCAAAGAAAAGGATCATCAACAAGGGTGTTAATTAGTAATAAGTTAAGTAATATATAATAATTCATTTATTTATTTGATTATATCATTAACTTTCTTCATTTTGTTGTTGTGAGGAGCTTACTATGAATCCCCTAATTTGTGTTGCTTTATTGTTGCTAGATTGGCCGGAGGGCTTGCTTCTATTGAACCCAGAGTCGGTCAAGGTACTGTTGCGGGCCAAACTACAAATAGCAATGGTTTAAAGGGATTAATTGGCTTTGTACGACAGACATTAGGTTTTCTTTTTCACCTTGAAAGGTTAATGGAGCAACTGACTGTTCCTTGATCAGTGTAATTGTTATGTTTTCCTTCAAAATAAAAAACCAGTCAGATAAGAACACAAGTGACAAGTTTAAGCTCAATTTCGTCAATTTGTCTCCCATTTTATTTATTTATTTACTTTGAAGTTCCTGGTGTCTAAGCTATGGCTTAATGCATGCACCAGACATCCATAGATCTCTTCACAGCAAAAATATCTTTTGGTGTTCGTCTTTTCTCTTAATCTATCAATGCTAATTCTAAGAATAATGCTAACATTGAGCAAGACCAGAACCCAAAAGCCAAATTTCCATGCTGTCAAATGTACAAATCAGTGTCCAATAAAAAGTGGGAGGAGATTGTTTACTTTTAGAGCTGGCAGCAGATTGCTGTCAGGACCTACCTTTTTTCCAACGTGAAAGTGGGGGCAACAAATCATTTTCCCACTAAAATTACAGTGACCCAAGTTAAAAAAAAACAGAAAGGGAAGTTGTTTTCATATGAAAGTTCAATGAGCTGAAAATAGAGATTCACATGAAAAAGAGTAAACTAGTATAATATTTTATAAAAGCTGAAGAGTAGATTGTCTACAAAAAAGCAATCAAGGTCCACGTACATCCTTGGAAGCCATGCTTTTGTCAAAATAAAAAACAAAAGAATGAAACAGGAGAAACTGTATGTGATCACAATAATGATGGGAAAGTTTTCACAAGTCTACATCTTATCATGAAACAAAGAAACTGACTACACATATAATATATATATATATATATATATATATATATATATATATATATATATATATATATATATATATATATATTAGCTTGTGTTTAATCGTAAATTTAAAGCTTAGAACAGTGATTTTCGTGCATTAAATGTAAATGAATGGGCTTGATTGCACACTAAAATATTCATCGAAAATTACAGTTATCTCAAGTCAACAGAGCCCCAAGAAATTGGAGATAGAGAATCGTCGGTGGGCCCCACTAACCAACCAACCATGTTGGTGATGACCTGGCCAAAATCGCCATGATCCAAATCTCTTCTATTTATCAATGTTGTTGGTATCGGAGTGTATCGGTCCATACTTATCGTATCCGCAGAAAATTGGTACGTTTCACCTCTGAATCGGATATTTTTTAATAATTTTTAAAATATTATTTTAATGGATTTAACAACGTGTTACACATAATATTTTTTAATTATTTTTTGGCCAATTTAGATGGAATCACTTGAGTATCGGTATCGGAGGATTCACCTGAACTGTTGACCAAACAATACAGGGCCGATACTGACAACATTGCAATTTATTGTTCTTATAGAAACCACATAATTTTTTGGGGGAAATTAAAAATTCCAAATTAAATACACCTCTAAAGTTTTGGCTACAGATAAAAACACACCTGAGTTGTTGATATTGTTAAAAGCATGTTAAATTTGATAATTACGCTTCATTAATCAAAAACATGTTTTTGGCAATTTAAATTAGATAATTATTGGCCTAAGCAATAAAAAAGTTACTGATTTACCCTCAAAATAATATAACTTTTTTGAAACATTTTTAAAAACACGCATAAAGTTTTAGTGATAATAAAAATTATACAAGTTTTGATAATTTCAGCCCACATTTGACAGCAACTCTGACGGAAGTAAACCCTGTTTTTTTCTTTTTTTATTAACCATGAAAAAATTTAGGTATGTTTTTTATAATATCAAAAACTTAGTTGTGATTTTTATTATTACCCATGATTTAGGTGCAAATTTTAAAGTTTTTCTTCTGTTTTTATTGGATAACCAGAACTAGAGAAAAAAAAATAACACATCAGCCATTGAGTTCATTGGCATAGACGTACCCTTATATCCTCCTTGCTCACCAAAAAGTACACCCACTGTGGCAAAGGAGATACACTGCAGGTTTCGAACTGGTGACATCCTCTCAACTTCATGATATTCATGAATCATTCCTGCCCAATGGGGAGATCCCTCGCGGGCCAAAACCATATATAAGTGAGGGCACATTTGCAAAAACCATGTTATGCTTGGATCATGTGATTTTAAATCATAATCATCATACTTTCTCAAAGTTAGTAAAACACGAAAAAGTACATGTAATTGTTTTTGCTTTGAATCTTGTGAAAGTTGGTTATGCTTTCAGAGATTCTACTTTTCCAAGCTTCTGGTTTCTCATATTTGACCAAAGCAAACATGCCCTGAGTGACCTAGTTTTGAAGAGTACAACAACAACTACGCCTTCATCCCAAAACAATTGAGGTCGGCGATATGAACCAACAAAGAAAATTATTATGGGTCTTCCACATGAATCCTTCTCCTCCATTCATTTTTATCCAACGCCATGTCCTCGGTGAGGTTCAAAGCATTCATGTCCTTTCTTATCACCTCCATCCATGTCTTCTTAGGCCTACCCCGACCTCTTTTAACTAATAGTTTTGAAGAGTAATAAGAAAAAAAGGACCATATCTATTTTTTTTTTCATTTAACCATGTTGGTATCCAAATCCAAAACTCGTACCGCTACAGTAGGATGCGGTTCGGATCAGGACATGGTAGACAACCAATCCTGGCCACAGACAAGTCCAAAGTTTCTAACTTTGCATTGGTTACTCCATTGTGCGGCATTTTCTTCGTTATCCTCATCACCACAGAATCCGGGATTCATGTCATAGGATTCGACAAAAGCAGCATCAAATGGTTTGTCAAAACATGGCATTAATGCTCAGCCTTTTGAATTGTGGCTTCAGATCCACATAGGAGGTTTCTTGCAGTTTGTAACGTGGCCCTATTCCGGACACAGAAGCTTGCAAACGCTAGTCATACATGCTCATGCATCCCTCCGGCCACAACCATGGTCCATCCTTCTTTTCTCTTGTCCACAACCTCATCAAAAAAATCTTTGGTCCTTCCTACAGTACTGCTGCTCATGTCACACTTCTTTGGGCCTATGCTAGAGTCCCAAGTTGCTTTTTAATTGACATAAAGTTCATAATGGTCCTCATATCATATGAATGAATGCCTAGGCTTTTGTTGGTATGAACCATAGTCACCGAAAGCTTCTAAAAAACTCTAAAACTCGCTTCCCCAGAAACACGCTTCCCAAGTATGAGACTATGCACTTTTCTTCGTTCTTCTGAATTTTTATGGGAAGCTCGCTTCCTCTGATAAAATCATAATTTTCGTTGATGTTGGAAATGCACCTTTTTTATGTTAAAAGAATTTTTTTTGGTAAAATATTTTTATTGTAAAACCTACATATGGTGAGTACGCCCTCAACGGGTCGGGTTTACCCAAACCCGTCTAGTACCAAACCCTATAGGGGTCCGGGTATGGTGATAAATAATATTACCCGGGCCCGACCCGAGTCCCAATTAAGACCCACAATTTTTTAATTTAAAAATGATAAAAAATATTATTTTACCGGGTATGGCTCAGGTCTGGTTCATGTAGTTCTTATCGGGTCCGGGTATGATTTCTCTTATGGTGGGCCATATTAGACTCGGGTCCGCACCCAATACCATAACCGAAAATCAGGGTCAAGTCTGGTTCCACCTTGGTCCGAACCGACCAGTTGACACCTCTAATGATGAGTGCTTTCAGGCTTAATTTTATACTCAAGTATATATAAACATGTTTTACGCTTTTCTGATCACATCATACTTGTCTCAATTTTGGTAACTATGCTATGAATGGGCTGATTTTGGGTTCGCATGATCTCTTTAAACTAAACTTAATGTGCAAAACTCATTAGTGAACGTGGAAATCATGACAAGATAACTAAGCTAATGCGGTGATGACAAAAAAAAAAAACAGAAAAGATGTCTCCTTCACAAGGTAAAAAGGGCACCCCTCTTGTTCATGCATGCTAACAAACAATGCTAGGCCTGCCTTCATGTGGGGTGTTGGTGACAGGACTAGCAGTTTGCTTGGCCTTGGTATCCCTGCTTGTTTTGGGTGAAAAAGGAAACAACTGACATGGGTCTGCCAAATTAGAGTAGTCTTAGAATCGTCGCTAAGTATGTTCATTGTGGGGGGTTGTGGTCAGGTATCTATGGTTCATATCAAATTCAAGTCTATCCCAAAAAGGATTGTCTCTCACTACAAGAAAAATGTTAATTACCGATGAAAATTGGCGACGAATTATTTTTGTCACAAAGTTGTGACGGCTTAGCAATTGAAAAATAGTCGTCGCTAAAATTGAAATTTGCTATGGATTTAGCGACGAAAATATTCTATCAATGCATGCATCATTGTTCTTGTGATTGAATGACATTATATATATATATGTGTGTGTGTGTGTGAATCAAATCATTACATCTACCATGAATTCATGATAAATTTAATATTTTCTTCATCATAGCATTCTTATGATTCTTTTTTAATTGGTTAGGATAATATCCGTAACATCATTGGACAAAATGACTGCAAATCGTGAGTGGATGTACCGTAGGATAATTGACAATGAGGTATCGCTTGAATATATGGATGATGTTGATGGTTTTATTAAATTTGCAATGACAAGTGTCAGTACAGTGGATCCCACAGGTTGGATCAGGTGCCCCTGCACGATGTGTAAGAATAATTGATTTGCAGAACCTCATGGCGTTAGATATCACCTATACAAGAAGGGTTTTGTGAGTGATTATCAGAATTGGACGATTTATGGTGAAGAATTTTAGAATAATTTTGATGTACTAGAGGATGTGGTACACGATAATTCATACGTGGATTTGATATTTGATGTCGTGGGACCAGAACTGGGTTCTGCTGTGGGTCCTAATGATGTACCCACTAGGGTAGAGGAAGAAACATCAAACGATGCAGCTAGTAGATTTTATGATTTACTTAGAGATGCTAATGAGCCACTTTGGAATGGTTGTGAGAGTCACACTATCTTGTCTGCAGTTCTTCAACTAATGAATTTGAAGTTCAAGTATAATTTGAGTCAATCATGTTTTGACTGACTGTGCTCTATTGTAAAGAGTATGTTGCCCAAAGATGAGAAATTGCCACAAAATTTTTATCGTGCGAAGGTTATGGTCAATGCTTTAGGTATGGGGTATCAAAAGATAAATGCTTGTCCAAATCACTGTATGTTGTATTTCAAAGATCAAGAAAATAACAGATCATGTTCGCCATATGGGCATCCTCAGTTCAAGCCAAAGACAATGGTCAATAGTAGCACGAGGTCAAAAGAAGTATCATACAAGTCGCTATGCTACTTCCCTTTCACCCTTAGATTGCAATGATTATATATATCTTCGAGGATAGCTACCCACATGTGATGCCATGCAAATAAAGTTCGATATGATAAAGACAAGATCACGCATCTTGTTGACACAGAAGCTTTAAAGCACTTTAATCATACTCATCAGACCTTCGCAATGGAAGCGAGAAATATTAGGCTCGATTTATGTATAGATGGATTTAATCTATTTGGGGGTAGATCAACTACATACTCGTGTTGGCCATTATTTGTCACCACATACAACCTTCCTCCAAGCTTGTGTATGAAGCGTCAAAATCTTTTCTTGTCTCTATTGATTCCTGACCTGATGTCTCCGGACCAAAATCTTGATATATATTTAAGGTCATTGATTGATGAACTGAAAATATTGTGGGATGACGGTGTTCTCACGTATGATGCCCATAAAAAACAAAACTTCAATATGAATATTGTTGTTCTATAGACAATCAGTGACTTTCTTGCATATGGTATGTTATTTAGTTGGAGCACACATGAGAGGTTGGCATGTCTGTACTGCATGGAGGCTACAAAATCTTTTAGATTGACACATGAAAGGAAGTTGTGCTGGTTTGATTGTCACCATCGATTTTTGCCCAGCGACCATCCATTCTGACGACAAAAGAATGTGTTCAAAGCAGACACAACTGAAATAGAAGGTCCACCTACATGGTTGTCTGACATAGAGATTTTAAGATAATTGCAATACTTTTCATATGGACTAACATATGCTTGTAGTCTGACGCCCTTTCTTGGATTTGAGAAGGATCACAATTGCACAAAGAAATCTATATTTTGAGAACTATCATATTGGCTGACCTTATTGATACAACATAATTTAGATGTGATGCATGTGGAGAAAAACGTGTTTGATAATGTGTTCAATATGGTAATAAATGTAAAAGGAAAAATAAAAGATAATTCGAAGTCCCGTATGGATTTAAAAGTAATATGTAAAAGACCAGAATTAGAACTCAAAGAATATAATGGCAAACCACTGAAACCAAAGGCAAGGTACGTGCTTAAACCATATCAAGTAAAACAGGTATGTTAGTGGTTGAGACAATTGAGATTTCCAGATGGATACGTTTCTAACATTGCTCGGGCTGTGAAGATAGATGAATGACAATTATATAGGTTGAAGAGCCATGATTGTCATATTATCATACAACAATTGATTCTCCTAGCATTCCATGATATGTTAGACAAACCTATATGGGAGGTTTTATCCGAGTTGAATCGATTTTTTAGAACATTGTGTGCATCGAAAGTTCTAGTAACTAAGGTAAAGAATCAAGATGATTCTGTCGTCACTACTATTTATCAGCAAGAGAAGATATTTCCTCCCGTATTTTTCAACGTTATGGAACATGTGATCATATGCTTTCCATATGAACTTAGGGTCGGTGGTCCTGTGCAATATCGGTGGATGTACTCATTTGAAAGGTATATTTTTTTATATTCTTTTCTTCAATGCTATTAGGAAATTGTTGTATTACGAAATGTATATTATTGATAGATGCATGTTTGACCTCAAAAAAAAGGTTCAGAATAAAGCAAGAGTGAAGGGTTCTATTTATGAAGCGTACACTTTAGAAGAGATTTCAAATTTCTCATCTATGTACTTTGAGCCTCACATTTCAACACGTTACACGTGCCCACCTCGTAATGATGATGTAGAACAATTTACTGTAGTTGACAAACTGTCGATATTTCAACCACTTGGCCATGCCTTTGGTAGTTGCTGGTTAAGACTCTTAGAAGATCGAGAGCAAGACGCAACACAAATCTATACTCTTTTTAATTGCTGAGCGATCGACCCCTATATCGAGTAAGTATATATAATATGTTACACTAAGTTCTCTACGTATATGGTTCAATAATATAATTATTTGTTAAGTGCAGACAATTTGATATAGAGTTGCAAAGAGAACTTCCCCATCTCACTGATTCAGAATTACAAAACGAACGTGAAAATAAGTTTGTGGCATGGTTGAAAGAGTTGGTAAGGACAATGACATGCATTCTTTTCGTGTAAACAACAATATATTACTTAATTGGTCATGTTTATAGTCATTGTTTAGGCTTGTAGGTCCGTCATGCTGATGTTAATGACCAAGGAATATAAATGGTCCAACCAAAGTTGTGCAATGTTACAACGGACACATCGTAAATAGTTATCGATTTCATACAGAAGACTATGGTGTAAACAAGTCAACGACAAATAGTGGCGTGTGTATCAAGGGTAGCAGTTACGGTAAAAATGAACTTAACTACTACAGTGTTATTGAAGAAATAATGAAGTTAACTTACTTAGGCTTAAATAACAGGGTAACTGTATTCAAGTGTCATTGGTTTGATACCACAGCAACAAGAGTCGACAAAGCCTCAGGCATTAATATCAGGATCCCTATGAAGATGAAAATCTAAGGTCAAGATGCCTGTGAAGATGAAAATCTAAGATCAAGATTCTTTGTGAGAATGAAAAATCTAAGATTCATGACCATTGTAAGGATGAGAATCCAAGATTAGTAAATCTAAAGGACAATGGATCATTTCCCTTAACCACGACTGATTAAGGGGACAAACTCGACTGATAGAGCTAGACAGCCTAATCATGTACATGTGTGTTAACAGTGGAACTATGATTTACTAGTGGAGTGATTTCTTGATGAAAGAATTGTGGACACTTGGTGTAGGCACAAGAGTAAAATGTAAAAATAAAATGTTTGAATAAATGTCCCTTGAAAGTTTGAATGCATGTAGTTTTGATCGAGCTAATGGTGTCTCAGTTATTGAATCAAGATTGACACTTAATTTTGTGTGATGTTTGCTATTGTGTCATATAATGCAAAAGCAATTTAATTTGAAAGATAATAATATGGTTCATGTATATAGGATAGGTATGTAAATGCATAATTATCTATTTAATTAATTATTTAATTTGATTGTATAAATAATTTTGTATTGATTATTTAGATTAAATTATTTTGGTGATATACTTAACTCATAAAGGATTATGAGATACAAAAAAAATCCTTATGATCATTCAATTAATTATAAATATTTAGATTTAGTTCAGTTAAAGATATTGTTATTATATACATAGTTCAATTGTGATTGTGGAAAAACACATAAAAGGGATGTATTTTATATATTGTGAAACGTCACATATGAGAGGTGTGATATATTTTTGTGTACATGATTTTGTACATACTAAAAACCCGATAAAGGTCTATTAGTATATATTTTGACATTAAATTGTCTTATTTTTATTAAAAAAAATCGGGTTCACAGAGATGAACAAACGGATGTTATAGTACACAATGACTCAATTGAAATTTTTGTATAGATTAGGATGATTTGAGCTCTCTCTGAGTCTTTGTATTTTTGTCTTGCACATGATATTTATTCAATAAAACAATTTTTTTTAAAATAATTATTATGGTTCGATTTTCAACCTGTGATGGGTTTGACGTTCTTAAGATTGCTATCTTTAGAACTTCAATCGCCTTACTTCGAGATTTTTGAAGATGCAAAAAGGATTTGTTCACGATTGAGTTTATAGGATACAACTAGGCTTGGACCTCAAGAGCGTCACTGCTTTGCAAGATCAGGTGACCTCTCCCACAAGAGAACTTTGCAAGTCAAGCGGAAAATTTGATGAACCAAAAGATGAAAATGAAGAAATTTATAAACTTTAGAAAGGTCAACACGTTTTTTGTGGTAAATGAAATTAAAAGTCATAAATCCAACGATTTGAAAATTAGATAAAAAAAAGACCATGAACGGTCACCCACCTTTGACCAATGGTCAAGGACCTCCAAAACTGTCCAACAGTCACAATGCTACATAAACATTATATAAATGCTTTTTAAAGTCATTCAAAAAGCCAAATCAATCGAGAAATGAAAAGTCAAAGATGGCTTAGTCAAAGGTTAAGGTGCGGTCAAAACATACCTCGGCGCCTCACACGTCTTGCACCGCTGTGAGCGTGCGAAGTGCAAAGTATATTTCCATCAAAATGCCACATTGCGCCTCAAAGATCTTTGCAAACACATGCGTGCAAGGAGTGCACGTGTGCGTGAACACTCCATTTATTCCTACACGAAGCGCAACAATGTTTGCAAGTCACCCTAATATACAAGGGTTATCAAAGTAAAGAATAAAGAACAATGACTCTATTTAAATCCGCAGAAAGATATCTTCCTCTTAAATATAGGAATATACATTTTCAAAGCACTTTTGGTAGGAAGCAATAAAGCACTAATTAAAACTTTACAAAATATGATATATTTTGAAAATTTTCTCAAGAGTATCAACTTTCATCCTTTATGGTTTGTCCATCATCCTTCTTAATCAGGGAAATCGGAGTACGACGGAGACTTGATACTTTGGTGTCCTCACAAATAAATACAGTAAACCGATTTGATGATTGTGCTTGTTGATTTTTATCGTTGAACTGGTTGACTGCGGCGATGCAGTTTGACCTATCTCCACTCATCCTGGGGAGGGGAATCAGGCTTTTCCACAGGGGTCACCTTTTGCTCTTGAAGAAATGTTTGCCTATTAAGAATAGCTATTTCTATGTGACATTTAGGCGCAGAGTTAAGCAGAACTGAGACGCAGCAGCGTTCATGCAAAAGTGTAGGTGTTTCGTCGCTAATTAGTATGGCTATCTATTTCCAATAGGCTCCCCTTAAAGAAATGTTGTGACTCCTTTGAAGACATCCTTGGTCCAGTACTATACAGATAGTCCTAAGGTAGGCGAATCCAGAGAGGGGGGCCTGATCTGTTTGAAACTTGTAATTTAAAATTCATGCCTGGGCACTATTGGTGAGCAACCAAGGTTCATCGAGCCACCCTCCATGGACGTCCATGAACAATTCATGTCAATTCATCCATGTTGTTCAAGCGAATCATAAAAAAAAGTCCTTGAGCAAGAGATGAAAACTTAATCAGACTAGCAAATTTTCACATGGTGAGCAATTCCTGCAACACATATTGGTACTGGATAATCTTCATGAGGTCCCATCGGAGAATCCAGCCAGAAAAATCCATCTCAACAGTTATAATCATCTCATCATAACGATCGAGTGTGATCTCCAGCCAAGTTGAACCACGGTGGCCTTGGGCAAGACACCAATAAACACAGTTCCTACCATCCAAGTGGCATGTAAGTGAGTTTGAGTTCGGGTTTGGGTTATGTGATTAAAAAATGGAAACCCAAAGTCGACCCAATGTATATATTTGTTATGACGTAAAATGTTTGATTTCATAATTAAAGCTTCGGTGTCGGTGACCCCAATCGAAGATTGCCTGCTTCGGTGGGGGACTTCATCATAAAAAATATATAAATGCTTGGTTCAAGCCAGATCAGGTTAGATGTCCAACAAAAATAACAACTCAAACTAGAGCAACATAGAGCCAGGTTTGGGTTGACTTGGATAATATTGGGTCGGCATTTTTATGCCCTTTTAGATGGGTTGGGTACTTGACAAAAACCAATACATGTACAATAATTGGTTATCTAATTACCGGTGTCTTGCTTTTATTGCTAAAAAAAAATTTAATAAATAGTCATTTTCATAATAGTCACTTCCTTATTATAAGGTGAAGTTTTGACAAGTTTCAGAAGTTCACATATTTGGTTATGTGAACTTTGTACTATATATGCGAATTTAATAAAATATTTGTGAAGTTTTACTATAAGAAATAATATATTAATGGTATGTCTCTTCTGCCAATCATCTTCACTAGCACTAATATACTTAACGCTTAATGCTAGTGAAAAAGTAAGTTATACAGATGCCAAACATAGGGAGCCAGTATAATAAATTTTCACTAGCACACAAAAAAGATTTTTACAAGTGCATCCACTTGTTGCACCTAGAAAGATTAGGGATTTTAAAAAAATCAACTTCTGGAACATTCAAGCTCTCTCTCCCCCTCTCTCTTAGTTGCCCTATGTTTTCATCAGCCACCACCGCCATCATCGATGACCACCACTGCTGGCAGCTCTCTCTCTTTGTGTTCATCGGTGACCATCGTCTCTCTCTCTCTCTCTCTCTCTCTCTCTCTCTCTATATATATATATATATATATATATATATATATATATATATATATATATATATATATGTGTGTGTGTGTGTGTGTGTGTGTGTGTGTGTGTTCAGTGGACATCATCGAAGGCCGACAACTCCCTCTTTTTGTCTCTCTATGTTCTCTCCTTCTCTATGTGCTCACCGGCCAACACTGTCAGTGCTCACTCCTACCGCTTGACACCACCTACGAGGTATTTTTTCCAATTTTTGATTTTATAGTTTTTATATTTTAGTTGATATTTTAGAAATTTAATTAGTGAAAGCATGTTAATTTTTTTTCTTATACTTGATTTAAATTTTAGGAGTTTTGCATTTTAATTCTTAATTTTATAATTTATCTATTGAATGCATATTGAATCTATTTTTTATATATATGATTTAGATTTTAGGGGTTCTACATTTTAATTCTTAATTTTGTAATCTATTTAGTGAAAGCATTTTAAATCTATAGATTTTTTTCTTATATATGATTTAAATTTTAGGGGTTCTATATTTTAATTCCTAATTTTTGTAATCTATTTAGTGAAAGCATGCTAAATCTATAGTTTTTTTTCTTATATATAATTTAGATTTTATGGGTTTTGCATTTTAATTTTTAATTTTATAATTTATTTAATGAATGCATGTTAAATTTATTTTTTTATATATAATTTAGAATTTAAGAGTTTTATATTTTAATTCTTATTTTTGTAATCTATTTAGTGAAAGCACATTAAATATATTCTTTTTTTTATATATAACTCAGATTTTAGGTTTTTTTATTTTAATTACTAATTTTATAATATATTGAGTGAATGCATGCTAAATCTATGTTTTTCTTATATGTGATTTAGATTTTAAGAGTTTTGTATTTCAATTCTTAATTATATAATTTATTTAATGAATACATGTTAAATATTTTTCTTATATATGATTTATATTTTAAGGTTTTTACATTTTAATTCCTAATTTTGTAATATATCTAGTAAATTCATGCTAAATTTTTTTTCTTATACATGATTTTAATTTTAAAAGTTTTGCATTTTAATTACTAATTATATAATTTATTTAGTGAATGCATGCTAAATCTATTTTTTATATATGATTTAAAATTTAGAAGTTTTATATTTTAATTCCTAATTTTGTAACTTATTTAGTGACAGCAAGCTAAATATGTTAATTTTTTTCTTATATATGATTTAGATTTTAAGAATTTTTATATTTTAATTGCTAATTTTGTAATATTTTGAGTGAATGCATGTTAAATCTATATTTTTTTATATATAATTTAGATTTTAACTTATTATTTAATTTTAACTAGTATCATTGCAAGCATCAATGTAAGAAGATTGTTGAGTCATTAAGTATTTTGCTATGTTATATTGACAATGTAGTGTTGTTTATGGTAACTAACAAATTATCAATTTATGTTTTCTTAATGCAATAGTAGGAGGATAAAATGACATACATGTGCTTTGGCTACAGTATGCCTTCGCCCGAGACAGAATCATAAGGTTGTCATTAATAGCTATGGACAACCTATAAGAGGAGGTAAACAATACCTTAGTAGCTTCATATGAACCATCATGCGAGATCCTTACCAAACATCTTTATATTCGTTTACCTCACGTGCATTACCACATTCTTATAATGAGGATGCTTAGACTTCAGTTTCGGTATGTATATTTATTATATATATATATATTATAATTGATTTGATCTTTAGCATTTATTCATTCAACAATAGGTAATATATATATATATATATATATATATATATTATTAATATAAGAAAAATATATAATTTTGAAATTGAAAGGATGGGTGTTGAAGGAATATGCTAGAGCTTGGAGAAACTTTAGGTTCAAGCTTAGGATGATCTACAAGCAGTATAGTACTCTCGAGGAGTGCCTCACTACACGTCCACCTTACATCCCTGATAATTAGTGAAAATGTTTGATACGTCATTTTGATTCTCGTCAATTGAAGGTTTGCATTTTTCATTATATGTTAATATTGTATGCATTTATTATATTATATTATAATAATATGTATATATATCACTTACATGTATTTATAGGCACTAAGTACAAAAAACACAATCAATGTTGCCCAACAAATTTTTTTGCATACTACAGGCATGAAGAGTTTTACACGATATCGAGAATAGAATGTACGTATAATATTTTGCATGGTTGTCATTTATGTATAAGAATTGGCACTTTTTAATCATATTTCATTTATTTGTAGGTTGATGATGATGGGGCGAGGCCTTCTCAAGAGTAAATGTTTTGCATGACTCATACCAGCCAAAAACCTGAGGTTGTCAATGAGAAAACAAATCAACTAATGATAAGGCCTATATGCTTTATTAAGGTTCATTGTTTTTCATAGAATAATTATATATAAAAACAAATTATATAAATCTTATTGGATTAACATGTTGTCTTGCATACAGAGATCAGAAACAAGATAGCTCAATTATCTCAGATGTCATATGCATCCATGGACGGCCCATCATGAGGGGATGTCCTCTCTTAGATTTTAGGATCAGGCAAATATGAATATGTATGGATGTTTGGCATGGGTGTGTCCAGCAAAGAAGTATTCAGTGCAAATTCAAGCCGAGCAGAACTCTTGCATTAAACACTATGTATCGAGAGAAGATAAATGTAATGCAAGAATGACTCACAGGTTTGGAATCTGAGGTCGTAGGATTGAAGGTGCTATTGCTGAGAATGGTGGTCAATAATCAATTAAGTTTCTCATAAGCTCCTTAGGTAAGTTGATATAACTAAACATTTTATTCTTGTACATAAATTTGTATTTGGTTATATATATATATATATATATATATATATATATGTGTGTGTGTGTGTGTGTGTAATTCTTTTATCTATGTTTATTCACAAGCCTCATATACAAGCACAGCGCACTTCTGGTTCTGATATTGTATATATTTAAAATAAAACTTATTTTTTTGTTATCTGACATTATTTATATGTATAAATTTTTTTATATTGGTTTTAATATATGAATGAGCTTTCAGATTATCTCCTTTTTATGCATACTTTTTTTTTATAGCGGGTTGAATATGTGCATGATGGAGTTATGGATGTGTATATGTGAATGTTAGAGTTATGAAGGGTTTGAGTTATAGACTCTTGAATGAAGATAGGTGTGTATTTATGTATATGTATATATTGTGTTTCTTACAGAGTTTTATATGTAAATGTTGAAGTTATGGAGTTTTGAATAAAAATAATTATATGTTTATGTATGTGTATATGTTGTGTTTCTTGCAACGTTTCATATGTGAATGCTAGAGTAATGGAGTGTTAAATTAAGATACTTATGTGTTTATATGTGAATACTGGAGTTATGGAGGGTTGAAGTTGTGGAGTGTTTGGTGATGAATGAATAAATGATTATAAGAGTTTGTTCATATTGAATTAAGATACTTATGTGTTTATATGTGAATACTGGAGTTATGGAGGGTTGAAGTTGTGGAGTGTTTGGTGATGAATGAATAAATGATTATAAGAGTTTGTTCATATTGAATAAAAATTATCAATATATGTAAGAGCTTGTTCATTTTAGAATAAATGAAATGAATGAGGTAATTCATTTCGAATGAATATATGAAGTGGTTTATATATTTTTAAATGAATGAATTATGGATGTATATATGAACATATTTATTTTTTAATTAATGAATAAATGTATTAATAAGTTTATTATTGAATAAATGTATGAGTAAGTTATACATGAGAAAAAAATTAAATTAAAAAAATATCACTAACGCTAAAAAAGTGCCAAAAATTGCATTTTTTTTTACACTTTTTAGTGTCAAAAAAGGCTTTTTATGGTGCTATTTTAGTGCCAGTTAAAACTCATTCATTGATGCAATGCATTAGTGCCACTAAATGTATTACAAATGACACTTTTATTGGTGAAACTATTGACACTACATTAGGTGCAATAAAGGTCTTTACGACGCTAGGCAGACTTTTACTAGTGCTAATTTAGCACCAATAAAGGTCTTATTTCTTGTAGTATTTCGACAAGTTTCAGTTACAGGAAGTTTACATGTAAACGTAACTCCATCCAAGAAAAACAGGTCAGATCTGGTAAGTCGGACCCCTGACCCAAAAGTGTTCACATTGACCACGTCACCTTGAAAGTAGGGTCTGAACAGCATAGAACCAACTGTGTCCAGAATCATGCATAAAGGTCACCTTAGAGAATATAGGCATGATCTATGCCTTTACTTGTCAAGCAAATCTATCAGATATAGGGAGGTGTCAATGAGTCGGGTTTGACCCAGACCTGATGCTTACCAAACCCTATAGGGTCAAGGTTTGGTGATAAAGGAGGACTGATTAAAATTCGGGTCATACCCAAAGTGTTTTGATTAATACATGGAGCCCAGTATGGTTTGTTAAATTTCATGCTAGACCTGGGCCCTACCCAATTTTCAATTAAGATCTGCAATTTTTCAATATACAAAAGATCAAAATTACTATTTTATCGGATATGGTCTGGGTCTGATTCATGTAAGAGAACTAGTTTCCCTTATAATGGGTTCGGTTGGACCCAGGTTTAGACCCGATGCCAGAACCTCATACAGATCCGGGTCCAGTCTCAGCTGGGTCCAAACCAGATCTCACACATTGACACCCTTAATCAAACACCATACTATCATACTAGTCAGCCCTTCTAAGAATGAGCTCTAATTGGCTCTACTGGAAGTGTTGCTGCTTGACCGCACTGTGCCGTGGTTTCCTTCGTTATCAAAGAAAAAGATTGATTCTTGACAAGAGCTGTAACATTTAGATTCAGGTAGAACCAGACCCAAACCTGATTTGAGATGCTAGTACCGGGTCCAATCAGACCCACCATAAGAGAAACCATACCCAAATCCGATTAAGTGAACCAGACTCCTGAACCATACCCGGTAAATTTATATTTTGTATTTTTTTTTATATTGAAAATTTATGGATCTTAGTCAAAACTCGGATCGGGGGCACGGTCTGGTATGAAAGTTCACAAACCATACCCAGCTCCACATATTAATCAAACCCTTCACGTCCCACACAGATTCTATTCTAACCTTCTTATTTATCACCAAACCCTGACGCTATAGGGTTTGGTACAGATCAGGTCCGGGTCAAACCCGACCCATTGGCACCCCTAATTTGAAGGTGCTCCAAACAATAGCAGCTATGTGCAGCAAGCAGTTCTAAAGAGCTCAGTTTTAATGCTATACGTCTAAATTGACTAATGGTAAACATATTACAGATTTTCTTTCTCCACTGGATCCTAAATTTTTTTAAATCTTACACACACCTTATTCTGGCTACAAATACAACATTCCATCTTGTTGGGATCGAATGAGATAGTTGGATGGTTAGGTTTTACTATCATAAGCAAGAGGTCTCAGGTTCGAATCTCACAAGTTTATCTCTCAGCTTGCCTATTAAAAAAAATAAAGCATCCCATCTGGTTAAAGTTTCTCATGAGAATGATCTAAACTTAATTTAAACCTATGAGATTAATCAAACTGGAACCAATGGATATGGTTGTAGATAAGGGGTACAACCATTTTTATGAAGTTTTTCAATATGATTAACAAAGAATGCAATGCAAGCATAAGAAAGTCATTTGCTGCTCTTAGGAAGCTTGCTTTCAAAGCCGCTGCACTGGCAAATTTGACCCTGTAAATATGATATACGTGGTCTGTTTTGTTAGGACTGACATTTGGATCCCCATATTCCAATGTGTGAGTGGATTTTTTCAATGATCCAAAGATCAAGTTATAAACAGTTTAAAAAAATTTAATTGTAAGGATGTACATTTTACTCGAAAAAAGGCACAATCCAAGAGTCGATTCCTAACAAATTAACCATGTTGAACACATCTACAATGAGTCAAAATGATTGCATCATGAGATCCCAACTAGATTGTATATGCAAAAGATTGTAGTGTATATGTAGTCCACTTCCTATTGTCTAGAGCCTGGTGGAGGTTCGGAGCCCCCTGCCCCAATTAACCAGGTTATGAAAACCTGGTTAATTGAAAAAAATGGGTGGTCAGGTTTTTACAAACCTGATTTATGCAAAAATCAAGTTTGTGGAAACTTGGTTTTGCATCACCCAAATTAACAAATTCCCAAGGTTTTCATGTTCAAAACTTGGTTTCCACCAAAAGAACCAACTGACCATTTTTCTGACAGGTGGATGGCTGAAAAATAGTTGAAGATACCAAAAACTAAGAGAAATACAAAAACCAAAATAAAAATAGATCAGTCATTTTGTGGCCAACCATCAAGCAAAAAATGGCTGGGCTGGTGCTGTCTTGGTCGAAAGGCACCATTCAGGTAATTTTTCGGTGGGTGGCTGGCTGAAAAATGGTCAAAAAAATTTGCAAAGTAAAAAAAAATGGTTGGTATAGTGGTGGTGGAAAAGTGGAGAGGAGTGAGGGGTGACATTAAGGGTGGAGAAAAGAAGCCGACTCGTGGTTGGTAGGAGCTGTCAGTGCACGTCTCTTTATGGTGGGACTTTGCAGGTTCAAACCTCAGTGGTATGTTGAATAATAACAGGTAGGGGTCTGCCTAACCCAGCTTGCCTTTCAAAAAAAAAAGACAAACTAGGTTTGGGGGTGAAAAAAGCAATCTATGCTTTTTTCCAAAACTTGGTTTTGGACTAGGTTTGCGCCAAAACCTAGTTTTAGAAATGTCTTCCAAACATTTCAAAAATAGGTTTTCTAGGTGAAAACTTGGTGGAAGCCTAAAACTTGGTTTCTAAGAAACAAAGTTTTGGGCATCATCCAAATGTGCCCCTAGTCCATAATATAATTGAGGCAAATTTAATCCCCAAAAGAAGCACGTATATACTCAAGCGAGGCTACATTTTTTTTCTTCAAAGCCTTGCACCAAAAGTAAAAAAAATAGATCCCAAACTAAAGCACAATTATAAGATGGTAACCAGAAAACCACCCATCCTGACGAGAGAGAGAGAGAGAGAGAGAGAGAGAGAGAGAGAGAGAGAGAGAGACTATATTTCAATAACATCATATATAGAATCAGGGAGTCATACAAAATATAAATACAATGATAAATCATTAGGTTGTATTATACAACTCGTCGAGCATACAATTCACTAAAACATTAGATCAAGAATAGCTGAGGGCTTCTTTCTTTGCAAACTCTCATTAAAACTACATTCCGAAGGATTTGATCCACACATGAATCCACATTAAACCCAGCATGTTTGAAAATCAAGCAAGCAAAACATAGAAAAGTGAATACTAAATCCGCGAAAAAATAGACCTTTTGTGCTCCTATCAATATATAGAAAATTCAGTACCTAGAACAAAGATACATAGAAAAACATGCTATGGTAGGAATTGGCACAAATGAATATATCACATAACTCACCTAAAGAAAAATGAAGGATTAAGAATTTAAGCTCTCAAGAAAATAGTATGATTTGTAACAAAGAATATTAACACTTGAAGTATCAAATACAAAATAACAATACCTTTATGGATAATGTGCTTGCAGCTCATCTAGTTCTATTCTCTGTGAGCAATCTTTCAATAGTCTACCAAAAACAAATGGTTATCAAATGAGTTGCCAATAATTATTTTTATCAACAAACAAAAACTGAAGAAAAAAGAATAATAATGAAACAAAGTGCAAGTAGTAGCTCTCAAAGCAGCCCACTCAACAGTTGTCATTGAGCAATACGTGCTATTTTTTTGTGTCAGTAAAGAACTTTATTTCACTGGCATGAACGAAAATTGCGTCAATAATAGCATCATACTGGCGCAACATAATGTCGTGCCAGTATAACCTACAACTTTGTGCAAGCGTGTTTTACATCAGTAAAAATGTTTACTTTATCAGCACAAAATATAGTCGCGCCAATATGTTGCGCCATTATAACATATCTCTTTACTGACATGAGCATATTTCGCGACAATGATTCATTACTGGCATTGTATAGGAGGCGCATCAGTAAAATGTAATTTCTTGTAGTGATTGTGTAATTGAAACAACACAAACCACAAAAGACTGAAAGAACTATTGTGCACCTGCAAATCATCAGACATTAATACATGCCAATAACCTAGAAAAAACCTATTGAAAGCAAGTTCAATTCATTAAATCAATCTATAATTTCAAGATTGTTATTCCAGAATTTCAAGTACATGTGTTGAAATAACCACTATCCATCTCAAAGAATATAAGATTACATACAAATCAAGCATTGTTGTCATCATTCCAACAATATCAAGAAACCAAGTATAACAACACACAAATATAGTTGACCATAAAAAAACTACAGCACCTAATAATCCAACATGAAGTTCAGATAAGATATAACATCAAATAGTTCAAAAGAGTTTAACACAAACAACAGTCTGCGCAATATAAGTCATGTACACCTACATAGTAGGTACCCTAAAAGT
Organism: Nuphar pumila; assembly: GCF_984573655.1. Classification (NCBI taxonomy): domain Eukaryota; kingdom Viridiplantae; phylum Streptophyta; class Magnoliopsida; order Nymphaeales; family Nymphaeaceae; genus Nuphar; species Nuphar pumila. The sequence continues at coordinate 136,946,908 of NC_143252.1, read as the reverse complement.
AAAACACAAGCACTTCAAAAACCAAACACTCAAAACAAACAACAGTCTACACTTAAAATATATATTTTGTATATTATACTTAATAGTTCATATTTTATGTATCTATTTTCATTTAGTTTTCTCTTTTTATATATATTTTATGCATTCTTTTTTGTATATATTACAATTAAAATATATATTATACATAAAAAATGTTTTTTTTATCTATACAAGCTCTCCTGAGCTGGACACCCTGCGTTCGGGCTTGACTCATTTAAGCTAAACGAGTTGCTTATAGCTCGGCTCACCTATTATACAAACCAATCATGAACGAGTTCTTTATTAAACAAACTGAGCTGAGTCAAGCTACTAGGTTTCTTTACCAGCCCTAGAAAGGGGGATCGCCAGCACTAGGATGGTCCAAAAACTCCAGCATTATTTGGACATTTGAAAAGAGCAAAACATTTATCCAAATGATAGTAGTCTCACACAACTAGGAGTTGGCATCGGTCCAGCCTAGCCCGCTAATGGATCAGGCTGACTGGGCCGGCCCGGTCAAAGATCCATCCCGTTTACTAACAGGCCGGGTTTTGACCTGGTTCTTAACGGGCTTGGGTTTGAAGAAGTCCATGATTCCGGCCTGGCCCAATCTTAAAATGCATAAATGATAGACTGAAAGTATAGGTTAATGAGAGAATGGCAAGTTCACATGCAACTAATTCCTAATTAGTGCAAGTAATTAGGTAAATAGTAATAATTAACAAATAGCACGTTCCTATGCAACTAATTAAATAAATAATAACAGGTATCCAAGTTAGTATGTAATAGTTAATTTTTATAATATTAAAAAATTTAATAAATACTCAGAAACATTGGGCTGGCCTGGTAGCCCGTGGGCCGGTCCAAGCCTGGCTATGTAACAGGCTGGGTTTAGGCTCGGTACCTAACAGGTATGGGCCTAAAATCATGGCCCATGGCGAGCCGGGTTGGCTTACCCCTACACACAACTGTCTTTGGTCAGTCGCCATAACTCTTTTCAAAGGGCATTTTAAAGTACAACAAACATTTATACAAATGACAATAGACTCACACAAGCGTCTATAGTCATTTTCCAGAAATATTTTCCAAGGAAATATTAAAGTTCAACCAAAAGCATAGCACAACAAATTTGCACAAAGCTACCCATCATCCATTCCTAAAGAAATATAGAGATTATTGTGCGCTCATCACAAAATAAAACAAAAAAGTTTTTTTTTCTCACATCAGTCATGCCAATTCACGTCCCAAAGGTGAAATTTTATGGGGGTAAAAGTTCAAGCATGGCGACCCCCCCCGGGCGGAAGCGGATCAGGTCATGCTGAACATGAGCGTTTTTTCTCATGCTGACATCGTGGCCATCCGATTTGCATTTTAAAAAGCTCAAAAGTCAACAAAACCATGTGGCATTCATCCAATATGCAAACAGACAGCCACGACGTCAGCATGAGCAAAAACGCTCATGTTCAGCATGACCTGATCTGCGCCCTCCCCCCGGGGGCAAGGAGTAAGCCCACAAAGTTTTACGTTGCCAGGACAGCGACCGTAAGTAGACAACAAAGCTCACCGGATTAGGTTTCTTATCCTAAAAGTGGTTTATCCATGTAAATATTAAAAAAAGTCGTGCCAATTCAAATTGGCTTCACTAAAATTCCCATCAACCTCAAAGGCACGTTTGAGGTGGAGAAATTCTATTTTTTTTTGTGAGAGAGAGAGGTGGAGAAATTCTAAAAGGATGTAAAATTTTCATTTCACAAATTTTTTATCACATTTGTGCATATGAAAAATCTTATCCACCTATAAATGGTGGTGAAATTTTGTGATTTTCCACGTGATTTCAAAAACCTATCTTTAATGCAAACTTTTGTCGTTTTCCAAACGTGGCTTCAGTCCGTCTTCCATACCCATAAAACGCGTGGCAATAAGAAATTATAAAATCAAAATAACATAAGAAATTATAATAAAAAAAACATAAAAGATAAGTGAAGGAAACCACATTCAGAATGTCTCTTATGAACCTTGGAAAAACACAAATATCAGATGCAGTAATAATAGGTAAAAAAAAGGTGACGACCACTCTCATAGTTGTTTTTCATTGATCGGTTATTGGTGCAAGATCCATATCCAGACCCAAAAGAAAGTACCGAGTGCACACCCTCGTGGGTAAAAGCAAAATAGGACTTTAGGTTGATGAACTTGGAAACTGAAACAGTTTTTCTCGAGTCTGGGTCTGGTGTAAAAAAATCGTGGATAAAACAGTCGATCACCCTCCAGGTCTTGGGCTCCACACCTGATCAGGTGCTTAATGCACAAATATTTGTGCAATCATATTGCATCCCAGCTTTTCACGTTTTTCTCCGGCTAAAAACATAGACCCAGGAACAGGTGCCACCACATGGCACACTTTGAGTGTGCCTTGAGCCCACAACTGACAGGTCAGCCAACAATGAGGGGCAGCCAGGGTCCGGATTGAGTGCAATATGATGGCACAAAATTTTGTGCATTAAGCACTTCATGGACCTCCACCAGGTTTCGGGTCCCATGCCCTGTCTCCAAGATGGAGGGTGATGCTGTGCCTCATGCACAAATATTTGTTGCATCATATTGCACCTGATCTTTTCACGGTGCAGCCAAGTGGAGAAGCACATTCAAAGTTGTGACATGTGATGGCACATGTCATCATGCCACCAAACCAAAAAAGAAAATCATTTTGCATCTTCCACGTGAATCATTCTATCCTTCTACTCCCATCATTTCTATCCAATGCCATGTCTTCGGTGAGGTTCAAAGCATTCATATCCTTTTCTATCATCTTCATCCAAGTCTTCTTAGGCTTATCCCGACCTCTTTTAACTAATATATTTTTTCATTTCATCGTGCCACCATGCTTCGCATAAAAAAAATCCCAATCCAACTCAAATCTTGACATTCTCAAGCCCGAATACCAGAAATAAAAAAAGTTAGGGGTGCTTTGGATGTTGTTCACCTTAAACAACACACCCCATCAGTGCCGTTCATCCGAAATACGAATGCCTAAGAAAACAGATGAGGCCCATCCAAGTGACGGGCATCCCATTCATACAAGTTTTAATGTCATTCATCTTGCGATCAACGGCATCCAGGACTAGAAGTACTTTGCCTTTCATTGTTGCTGGAACTATGTGGTACGGTTTTTCAACTTCTCCCATCAGATTATTTGGTCCATAGTAACAAATATCGCAAGATTTATGAAAATCTCATGATATCATGAGAAATTGCCTGAAAGTTTAAAACAACATTTTTTTTGCTAGATTTTCAAAATATTGCAAGATTTATGAAAAAAAAAACATAAATACTATTTAATGCTATTTAAACATGATATTAATAAATTTTATTAATATTTTTTTTATAAAAAAACATTTTTATATTTTTATATTACCAAGATTTTGCCAAAAAAAACACGAGATTTATGATTTTTTTCCAATTTCTCACGAGTTTTTGAAAAACTAGAAATTGCCAATAAAAACTTTTGTCACTATGATTTGGTCGTACTTGTTATCAGTGGGATCGAGGATATTATAAGCAAGAATATATCGAAGAGTTAACGCCGGGATAGCCGAAAATCTGAGATTGGTCTAAAATTCCGGACACACCTGATCCCATTTCAAAAGAAAAAAATAAAAATAAGAAGTTTTGAGATGAGATGAGATGGTAAGGTAAGGGCATGGAGATAATTTCACCCTAAAAGGCACCCACCAGTCGTTCAGGATTATTTCCGCTGTGCCTATTTAAGGCCACGCTCAGCGTTTCGCTTCCCTTTCTTCTCGGGAGTGCTGCCGCTGGGCAACCCACCAGAGAGAGTGTGTGTGAGAGAGAAAGAGAAAGGGAGGGAGTGCGGAGCTGCGCTTTCCTCTCTCCCCCTCCAACAAAATTTAGAGTTTAGAATCGCAATGGTGGTGGAGGTGCTCGCGGTTTCCCTCTCCGCTCCGGCCTCTCAATGTGAGATCTTATAGCTTCTTATTCTTCTTCCTCTTGGTTTCTTTTTGATTAGTGACGTTTCTTCTTGATCTAACCCTAGTATACGTGTTGATTTCTGGTTTCTGTGTGTTTTACCTTGTTTTTCTTTTTCTTCCTGGTGTCGGCTTGATTGTTGATTGGGTTTTCTTGATATAACCCTAGTTTTACGCGTTGATTATGGCTTCTGTATCTTTTTTTTTGTTTTATTGTTCTTCTTGCTCCTTGTTTCTTTGGAGAGTTACTTGTTGTTCGGATGAATTACAGGGGAGAGGGTGTCATCGTCGCTTCAGGCGAGTACTCGAGGAGTGATGGAGATGGCGGCCACGGAGGTCAAATTTGGGAGCGTTACTTGCCTGGGTTCTTCCGGCAACAGGCAAGTTGCTTTTAGTTCCTAGTTTTCTTGATTTTTTTTCCTTTTTGTCCTTAAAAGTAGAGGTTCGTGCTAGCCAGATTATAAGATTTTGGGAGGAAACTTCGTGTTTTGCGATGAACTGGATGATTTATCTGCTACTGATGATATTTTCTGCGCTACTTCGTGCTAGTGAAACTTCCGCTTGCTAGTGAAAAAAAAATGATGCGATTTCTTGTCTTTCTTATTTTCTACTGTGTGATGTTCTTATTGTGGAACAGCGCGTGACCTTATGGATGCTTTAACGAGCATAGATGTTACTTATTATGGAATGATCGGGATTGAATTTATTTACTAAAAGTTGGTTTGGATTATGAGCTTGTGGTGGGTATGATGGAAAAGCATTGGAAGATATCTAATATATGGCAGGCTTGCTATCAGTATATCAAGCTGGAGAAAACTGCTTGGTTGCATTCGTTTGTTTAACTATGTGCGCCTATGATGATCGATACATTGTACAACACAAAAGCTTGAGATATGGAAACAATGTCAATACTTTGTACAACAGAAAATCTGAACAAAACTGTTCTACACACTCTGTGGCAGAGGTTCATCCTTATGCCGTTTTATCCACTAGCAATATTTGTGCTTTCTGTTGAATTTTTTACAGCATTTCTGAGAATCTTCCTATCTTTCTAGCGTCTCATCTTTTCACATCTACTTACTGTATGAATGTTTGTCAAATCTCCCCATTGCGGATTTTGTTTTTCCTAAATCTTCTCTTTATGATACTTAAATGTGCAGCTATGAAACATGAGTTTTGAACTGTAGATCTCATGGAAATTTATAACAAACCTTCAGTTATCAACCTCCATAGTGGATTTGATAAAGATTTTGGTTTCCTTCTTTTTTTATCATGAAATACATGTTATGGAATAGTGTGTCTTGGTTCTTCACCTCAGGAACAATGTTCTCTATTACAGGCTGTTCCCTCGACTATTATACACCAGAGGTAGGCTACTACATTGTCCTGATTTTCCAAAGGAGGCTTGCAGGGGATCCAAGTTTTGCACCAATTATAGACATTACTCAAGTTGGCTTGAGCCATATTCTTTGTTAGAAGGAAAGGGGCCACCAGGAAGGTATTCTTCATCTGTGAAGGCATTTGCGACTGCTGGAGCTCAGGATCCAGACAGGAAGCTTTTTGTTGGCAATGAAAAAGTTGGAATTTTGTTACTTAATCTTGGAGGCCCTGAGACTCTTGATGATGTGCAGCCTTTCTTGTTTAATCTTTTTGCCGACCCAGTAAGAAATCTTCTTTTCTTGTTTTGTCTATCTGGCCCCATTTTATTTTAGAGTTTTGATGATATCATGAGAACTCCAGCACATATGGTTTCTAATTGAAATTGTGAGTTGTGTCTGTAGTTTTTGTGGCTTGTACTTCTGTGCATGCATTAGCAATACCCAGAGTTAAAAGTGCTAGTCTTTTGAAACTACAAGAACTCAACAATTTGTGATTTATGTTCATGAGTTTCAGCCTTGGACTGGTAATTGATAAATTTTACTTCTTATTATCTTTAGTATCACACTGGAGTAATGCCATATTTCAGATTGTGGATAGTTTTGGACTGGGTGTGTTTATCTTGCCTCACTCTTTTTTTGTTTCTTTTTCTTAATCTGGTTATTGTTTACTTCTAATAAATGCTTCTCTCTCTCTCTCTCTCATGCACGTGCACAAACACAACCATGGCATGTTGTTAATTGAAGTGTTTCACAATTGCGTGTGTGCTTATGCATTTCTAACTCTTACTGTTATTGCAGCTTGTATGACATAGTATGCTCCCTTCCTGATATGGTTGTGATGCCCTTAACAGTAGGATATTAACTGATTGTCTGAACTTGTTTGATCGGCCTAAGCCAGCCGTGCATCCACTTTGTCCTAATCAAAATATAATGTTATCTTGTTGGATGTTGGTAACAACCAAGAACAGTGACTGTCATATTGTCAATACATTAGTGGAGAATCTTTTTGTTTTGGCATTCTGAGCTTTCTTTCATAGCTTGCTGCTCTACTGCTAAGATTGCCTAGATATAAAACAGAAGCTAGAACAAAGTGTTGATGCTTTTAAAAGAAAAAACTAAAGCACAAAAGGAGTTTTATATAGGGTTGCCAACAGGTTAGATTCAGGAAGGGGAATTTGCAAAATTTGGCTGTCCTTGATCCGAAAGCCAAACCGTTTGCATCCCTAGTTTTAGATCCTCTTTTTAGGTGTTCTCAACATAACACTTTAATTTGAGTGAAGGTAAAGGTCAAACAAGGAAGTATATGGGTTTCATGCTAACTTCTGACGAGAATTTTTTTTCATCTGTTATGAATTAGTAAAGTCTTCTTTTATTTCCATTTTGTTTTTTTATCGGCGATCATGTGATTGAAAGCCAAGATTCATTTGAACTTGTATATAAATCATGGTGCTTTGGTTAATTGTGCTCCTAAGTAATTTGTGTTCTTGATAGTAAATCTTTCTGGATGAAGATGGAGTGGGTCACTTCTGAAAAAATGATATCCTCTTGTTCAATAGTACAATATTTTCATTATTGTGTGTCTTAGTGAACAGAAAAGAAAGCATGTTAAGTAAAGGTAAATTGTCTATTTTCATACCTCATGACTCCATATTTGTGTTTGATACCAAAATTTCAATGTATGACAGGATATTATACGGCTGCCAAGGTTATTCCGATTTCTCCAGAAACCATTAGCACAATTTATATCTATTGTCAGAGCTCCAAAGAGCAAGGAAGGTTATGCTTCCATTGGAGGTGGTTCTCCTTTACGTAGGATTACAGATGCACAAGTACGATCTGATGCATTATTTTCAAAATCTTCTTCAATGCTTTTTTTGGATGATATTTTTCATAATACTTGTAAATTATTGTGGAGCCTGTTTGACTTAAATATAATGATTGTGATATTATAATTCTGTTGAGAACTGCAGTGGGAATTTTTTTCTTGTATTTATCATGCAAAAAGTTGATTCTAGAAATTCAACAATACAGACAATTCTTTCTTACTATGTGCAAGTGATGCCCCTTTAGACAAATGTCCTTGTTATCTCAGCTTTATAGGAAATTGTAGTTTTTCTGCTTTTAAGCCTTTAAGACATATCTACACCTGAACTGTTGTTTTTAGGAATGCTTCACTTATATTGTCAATATCATAACTATGTATTGATTATAGCCTACATTCATGTATTAGGTTGGTTATTTATTGTCTTATACATTTTTATTGCACTCTATACATAGCTTTGAAAGTCCTTTTAGTGGCACAATTATGTCTTGCATTTCTTCCTTAACAGGTTTATATTCTTGCAGATGTTAGTTTTGACGGTGTCCTCCTACTCAAATAGCTTAGTTTGGGCTTCATAAAACCTTGTGTAGTTTCCTTCTATGGGTTTTTATAGTTTGTGCTGTGAATTCATGGTTGCCTAACACCTATGTATCTTGTGTCAGGAAGTGGCATGAAATCCAAGGCACTCAAAACCCACCCCAAATACCAACATGCAATACATATGAATGAAAAGTAAATACAACAAACACAAGACTTTATGAATATGTATCATCAACAAGACTTTATGAATATGTATTGTCATTAATAATGAACATTAAAATACATGAGCCAAAATAGAAACATTATACAAAATACCTCACTACTATCCATCACTCTCTAGCCATTGGACTAGAAATTTAGCTGTTGGGCTTAGTTCCCAACAACTAGTGTAAAGTCAACTTTAGTTGACTTTATAATGAATATATATTATATATATACATAAAAAAAGGATAGAGTAATCTTAACACCCCTTCAAACTTACGGTGATTCACCATGAGTTTGCAATTACAAAGAAAGAACTCATTACATAAAATGTCTTCATTGACTTCATCAAGTTCTTCCATTCGTTGCTTCCTTAAAGGATCCTCTTGATCTTCAATCATACCTTCTATTATACAAAGGGTCTTTAGGATCTTCAATATCATCAATATTTGAGAACTTGCAAATAGAGTTAACAAAACATCTCAACTATATATATATATATATATATTATAGAGAGAGGATGGTCAAAGACACAAGAAATAAAATATATAGAAAATATTTAATAAGACAATTTAACATTTTTAAATCATTTTAAAAAATTAATTTTGAAAAATCATTAATTTTTTGAACACAATAGTCATTGAGAGACACTTCAATAGATAATTTTAATAAATCACAGTTCTTAATTCATAAGAGAACATAATTGCATATTATCAAAAAGAGAAATGCATGCATAAAATATCTCAAAGATAAGCTCATAAATCATTAATTACTTTAAACATTCATGACAACATGCATTATTCAAAGTCAATACTCGCATATATCTATCACAAAGGGCACATTAATGCATAAAAGATATAAAATATGAATTTTTATACAACATCAATACCATGAACAAGTAACTCACAAAGGAGTTTAAATCCTTAAAATAAAATATTTATAAAAAAATTTATTTCAAATCAAATAGTCATATTCAAATGCATAACAGAAATAATAAGGAAATTCAAAAACCCACATACAAATCATAACAAGAGAAATGATATTTTGCAACAATGGCAAACTGGATCAACAACTATATCAATCAATATAGATACAAAGGCGATACTTTAATGTCTCAAAGAGTTGCAAAGTCTCAAACTGATCATAACAATTTAAATTTCAATAATAGATACAATATCTATAGATTCATTCAAAATATAACTTATGTAACCAAGGCATATCATGATGTAAAACACACAAGACAACCAACATAGAACACATTTAAAATCCTTAATCATGCAATAAAAATATATTTAATGCAAGATGCATGAAAATATTTCAATAACCATTTTTCTTACAAGAGCAAATGAATTTAGAAAAAATTACGAAGAGATTTAAAAATCCCACATAACACAATGAATGATATTTGCAAATCTTAACGCTAGTTCGACCACCACAAACAATCATCTCAATAGACCTTCAAACCTCAAAAATCAAGTGTATTAGCTACTAGAACAAGAGCATAACCACAATGCTACTAAAGGGATAAAAAACACATTGAAAGTGTGAATAACCCACATCTCTTGTCTACATAAAATGACACTTAAAACAAGTGAATCAACGACTAGAACAAGAGCATAACCAATGGGTGCACATAACTCACCACATTGAAAGCATAATCTTTTGTCTACATATAATGACACTCAAAATAAGTGTATCAACTAATATAATAAGAGTATAATCACAATGTCACTTATGAGCTAAACAAAAACATAAAAGTGTGAATAAATATCTCTTGTCTACATATAATAACACTCAAAATAAGTGTACCAACTACTAAAACAAGAACATAATCATAATGCCACTTATGGGCAAAACAAACATACAAAAGCGTGAATAAACATCTCTTGTCTACATATAATGACAATTAAATAAGAGGCATAATAGGAAGAAACACAAGAGGTAAAGAGGGCTTATAATGAAAGCAAACTACTGTCATCAAGAAGAATATGATATCAATTTTAACAATCTTTCAAAACACCATGGTTTAAAAAATAGATGGTCATCACAGATAAACATAATTATAAGCATCCAACACAATAATAATGGCCAAATAAACAAATGAGTATACAACACACTCATAAAATCAGAGATCAAATAATCGTCAGTTAGAGTCGAACTACAAGCCAACAATCTAAATTGACAAAAACCGAGGTGCACACAACTCACCCCAACCAACATCTCTGGTTCAAAAAAGCCAACAAGGATTCAGAGGCTAATCTACTATCAATCAGACCCAAGATAAGTGACAACACGTCACTCATAACCCTTGAGAATCTAGACTTATAAGATGGCATGAGGTGCATACATAACTCACCTCAACGGCTAACCATGACCCAATAACAACAAGGTCAAAAAGAAATGATGCATTAAACATAATTCGGTGATGGATAAAACAAATTCCACAAAAAAACAATAAATAACTCATGAAAATAAATTTCAAATAATGTGAGTTTGAATAATAAATGACTTGAAAAACATTATTTCAAATCAGTTTCAATAAAGATTCTAAGATATAATGTAATCTCATGGAAACAAGGTGTCAATATATCATAAATCTTGTGCAAGCAAAGGCAACAAGATTATATAATAGGGAATGATCAAGGCGCTTTCTTGCCCTAGATCATAAGTCCACTAGAGGACAAAAAAGAAGCATAAACAAATAGCGGAAGCACAAACACAAAGATTTCAAGTGCCACCAATCACTAAGAGGCACAAGAGCTCAATACATAAAAAATGTGGTATCTTTTTATAGGAAAAAGGCCTAACAATGAGGCATATACATAATATATAAGGACTCATTAAGAGCACATCATGGATGTTTAAAGAGATCATATAAAATATGTAAAAGAATGCATTCAAGTTCATGATAATATGGCATGCTCATGCAATCCAAAATAAGTTATAACAATCCCAAAGGCTACTCATGGCATATACCTAAGAATATAAAGCAAGAGATAATATTTCATCAAATATAAGAGTCGCTCCTTGAACTCATAAATTTAAACCATCGAAGATCATACTCAATCAATCATTAATCCTTTACAAAAATTTGTATAATAAGATGATTTTAAATATAGCAACAACTTAAAGTCAAACATCGATGTCACACAATCATGATAGTGCAATCTCATGAACCTATAAAACATTCATGATATTTCTAAACAATTTATAGCCTTTATAACTCAATGAGTAAATCATTTAAGAGTTTAAAGCATACATAAAATCCATACAATATTTCAAGAATCATACTTTAAACTCAAAAAATCATGTAAACACATTCACACGATGATGGAGAGTCTATGTCACAGGGATTCGGCTAGCAGGGTGCCGCACCCGCGTCGACGCGACTCGACGCGGGAGCGGGTGCGGTCAACCCGATCCTGGGTGCGTTGACCGCACCCAGGATCATTTAGGTCCATTTTTTTGGATTTTTTTTAAAAAAAAATTGCCCTATGAATTGGGCTGCGAAATTTTTAAAAAAAATTTCTCCTGACAGCTACTGACAGTTGCTGCTGCTCCTGCCTTTTCAAAATCCTTCTTTTTCGTAAAGGATTTTCTCTCTCCATAATAAATGATAATGATGGTGGTAGCCTTGCTCTCTCTCCATAATAAATGATAATGATGGTGGTAGCCTTGCTAATCCTTCTTTTTCGTAAAGGATTTTCTCTCTCCATAATAAATGATAATATGATGGTGGTAGCCTTGTTGGCTATTAGCATTCACTGTTCTCCTGACGAACTCTTCTCCTGACGAAATAGAAGCCACAATAACCAAGATCTGCTCTTAAGCATGAACTTGTTACAGATCGACGTGGCCTATGAAGACCAGTGTTTTAAAACTCGCCGAGTCAACTCGTTGACTCGGCTGACTCGGCTCGGCTCGCCCCTCCAGCGAGTCAACCCGGCAAGGCAAACTCGGTTTGCCAAAACTCGGGCTTGACTCGGGCGAGTTTTGGGATGTTTGAAATTTGTTTTTTGAGTTTCAAATTACAGTTTAGAAATATATAAGTACATATATTTTAACAAGGGTTACCCCCAGATTTTGTATAAAAAAGAAAATAAAAATCATTTAAAGATAAAAAGGCATTTAAATCCATAGAATAAAATCGCCATGTTGTTCGAACTACTGTTTACCCTGTGTTATCAACTTATTCTAGCAAAATGTTTTAAAGAAATGATTCTCACTATATATGGTGGGTCAACTGTGCCTATGGGAAGTCACATTTAGGTTTCATCATCCATTTGTTATGTGAACAAGCATTGTACCTATTCAAATATTAGTAGTCTTTTTATAGTTGTGCCATTAATATATTTCCTGCATAGTTTTATACACGAGAAAATTGCTTATTTATGTTGATATTGGGCATTCTGTAAACTTTCAATATGCACATATATCCCTGTTTTACATTTATGGATTTGTTAGAGAGGGAATTAAAACTTTTAAAACAAGCTAGCATATATGGTTGGCCATTTTAGGAACCTTAGGTAGTAGCAGACTGAACTCATGGTGACCAAATCCTCTAATTCAAGTCATGAATTAGTCAAAGTGCTTGTATAGATATCAAATTCAATTATTCAAGCAAACCTCTATAGCTCTTTGCAGTTGTTTTTATATTCTTACAGACGTTTGGAGACTATGTTTACTCAAAAACATGGTTTCAGACAAATTATATATTGTTTTTCTTTTAAAATCAAAAGTTAACAAAACCCGGTCCGAGTCACCGAGTTGACCCGTCGAGTCACGAGTCAATAAAGAACGAGTCGAGTTCCGAGTCACGGATTTTAAAACCTTGATGAGGACTAATAAACTTGTGAAATAAAATCTCACAAACCAGCATCCAATGCTAGGGCTGCAAATGGATTGGATTTGTTTAGATCTCTGATCCAAATCTGACATATTATTCTTAGACATGGATTTCAAATAACATCATATTGGGGTTGTACTCAGATCTACATGACCTGGTGCGCTATCGTGCAGCTGTATATAAAATGAAATTTGAAAAAACTCGCGTCGGGGGAACCCCAGACCCCCTTATATATATATTTACATTTTTGCCCCTGCCGCACCCCCGCACCCGGGTTTTTTGGAAGTGCCGAATCCCCGCACCCGCACCCGCACCCATGTGACATAGTGGAGAGGATACAATATTAGGGAGTACAAGAATATATTCAAAATATCATGCATGTCACAAGCTAAAATTCATTAAAACATCATAATATTAAAAAAATACTAGATGATTCATGTAAATACACTCATTAAGCGTCATACAAAGGAGGGCATATTATAAAATTTAGTATTTTGCAAAACATGAAAAACATATAAGATTTTAAGAAACCACATACTTTTGCAAAATACACTTATCTATAATCAATGTTTATGCAAAACATACAATAATTTTTACAAGTTCTACTTTCAATGGATTTATGAAAAAGCATATTCATTTTAAAATGATTCTATTTTAAACACATGCCATAACGTCACAATGTACATACTGGAATTAGAGAGCCTTGATTCCAAGCCATGTAACAAGTCAAATTTTTTTAAGTACGATCACGAACAAAACTTCAAGACCATGATGCCTTCACTCTGATACCATGTCACAAAGTGGCGCGGAATCCATGACACTCAAAACCCAAACCCAAATACCAACATGCAATACATATAAATGAAAAATAAATACAACAAACACAAGTCTTTATGAATATGTATCTTCATTAATAATGAACATTGAAATCATGGTTTTAAAACTCGTTGATTTGTCACTCGGCTCGTCCTTGAATGACTTGTGACTCGGCTGGGTCAACTCGGTGACTCGGTCGGGTCATGTTAACTTTATATTTTATATAAAATATATAAATATATGTATATATTATGTATATTTTATAATATTTATATTATATTTCATATAATATATGTAATTATATATAATATATTATATATGAATATATATGCATGACTCGTCCATCTTGCCCATGACTCGGCTGACTCACCCCATGACTCGGTTGACTCGTCCATGACTCGGCCGGGTCAACTCGGTGACTCGGCCGAGTTTTGTTCAAAACAAGTCGGCACTCGTTTTTTGACCCGATGACTCGTCAATCCGGGCCGAGTCAATCGAGTCACCGGGTTGACCCAGTGAGTTTTTAAACTATGATTGAAATATATAAGCCAAAAGAAAAACATTATACAAAATACCTCACTACACAAATACGCTCACACTCATGAACCTAAACTACCCATCACTCTCTCGCCCACGATAGGTACACACACACACACACCATATATATAGAGAGAGAGAAAAGAGAGGAAGAGATAGAGTAAAGAGAGGCGAGAGAAAGTCCTCTCTAGCCATTGGACTAGAAATTTAGCTGTTTGGGCTTAGTTCCCAACACGAATCTAGTTGTTGGACTGAGTTCCCAACTAGTGTAAAGTCAACTTTAGTTGACTTTACAATGAATATATATATATATATATATATATATATATATATAGAGAGAGAGAGAGAGAGAGAGAGAGAGAGAGAGAGAGACATACAAAAAGGATAGAGTTATTTTAACATCCTGTTATACTCCTATGGATGATATGCTTGCCTACTGGCATCTGCTTTTATAGTGTTTTGCTCTCACTCTACTTTGCAGTCTAAAAGTTGGTTGTTGCATCTTGTTAACAGGCTGAAGAGCTAAGAAAATCTCTCGAAGCAAAGAATGTCCCTGCAAAGGTGTATGTGGGAATGCGTTATTGGCACCCATTTACTGAAGAGGCAATTGAACAGGTGAATCTTGTCAAATCGTATTGTCAAAAGACAGGCAATTAGTTTTAGGCTTTTAGCTGTTTTGCTTTTTGTTAATTTGTTGGAATGCTCTTTCTGAAATTCCATTCTTTTGAGTGCTGCTTGTGTGGCTGACTGTGAACGCTGTTTTCTGGTTTCTTGAAGATCTGCTTTAGGTTGTGTAACTGTTTTAAGTTATATGGTTGAGCGTAGCTCTTTCATCTGCTTGTTTAGCCCAAAGCTTATTTTATGCCACACAAACACATGTTTTGGTGTATATGTTTCTAATAGAAAAGTTTCCAACTTCTTAAATGTTTATCTATTTAGTTCAACTGGTAATAATTTTGTCTTATGATTGCATATTTTACAGATTAAAAGGGATGGCATTACCAAACTTGTTGTGCTTCCATTATATCCTCAATTTTCGATCTCAACAAGTGGTTCCAGTCTTCGATTGCTAGAAAGCATATTCAGGTGAACATGATTTTACTATAAAATGTTAAATGTTCAATATGCATGTCTTATACATACTTGTTTTTGTATGTGGTGACTGTCTTGTGCTTAGGGAGGATGAGTATCTGGTTAACATGCAGCACACAGTTATACCTTCATGGTACCAACGTGAAGGATATATCAAGGCCATGGCCAATCTAATCGAGAAGGAACTGCAAACTTTTGAATTCCCTGGAGAGGTACTTCTTTTATGGAAATTTACTTATTTGGATGTTGAATTTGGTATTATGAAGCTTATAATTCCTATCAGATCCAACTTCTCCTCATCAATTGGGAAAAGAAAAATAGATATTCCCTCCTATCTCACACGGACACTTCACTTAGCACGGGTTTGTCCTGTCTACTGTGTTGACACAAAACTGGACAAGACATAGGACACAACGACACTTCATTGACATGGTCAAACATGTGTCAAGCAAGGTCAACACGACTTTATCTATTTCTTCCTATGATCTTGATTGATTGTTTTCTATTTATTTGTGTTGTATTTTCCTTTTAAATTTGTCATTGATTACATTGGAGTTTTTTTGGAGAGAATATTACATTTCAATTCTCAGCTAATATTAATTGTTGTTCAAGAATTTGTACTTGAGATGATATTCATGCCTTATCGCTTTATATATATATATATATATATATATATATGGCAAAACTCTCGCATTGTATCAATCATGTCCATGTCATGTTCCATACCCATGTTTGTCTCTGTGACATTCTGTCATTCCCTCTTTTCTATTGGACTCTCTCTCTCTCTCTCTCTCTGTGTGTGTATGTGTGTGTGTGTGTGTGTGTGTGTGTATACTAGATGGACTGCCCATCCTTTAAGACATGCTCTCCCAAGGTGCCACTAAGAGAGAGAGAGAGAGAGAGAGAGAGAGAGAGAGAGAGAGAGAGAGAGAGAGAGAGAGAGAGAGAGAGAGATTGGCTTAGGAAGGATGGAGGTGCCTCACTTGGGTGCATCCATATTTTCCAAATGTATTTGTTTGTGTCATGGTTGTGCCTAGGTGGATTCAACATAGGAAGCAGGATTCATGGGCGTTGACCTTGAGTGTGTTAGATATGTGATCTTAAGTGTGTGTGTGTGTGTGTGTGTTGGATCTTTCAGATCCACAAAAAGTTCTCTTTTGATCCAATATTCTTCTTAGGAAACACCTAAACTGCATCCATACCACCTTTCTGTTGCATATCTGCTGTTTAGTGCTTAATCATTCAATAGCCTAGACCTAAAATGCCCAACAATTAATTAAAAACCTAAACTGTTTATAAGTTTTGATTAGATAAAAAGTACAATCAAGTTAGCTGTTTTTTTCCTTTGGATTATGTTTTTCATGTCAATGAACAAACTAGGTCTGCCAGTCATTTGAATCCATCATTAAAGCCTTAATGTCCTTTCCTGAGGAGGGTTCTCAATTCACTGGGCATAATTCTTGGTGTTGCACTAGAACTACGTGGTATCCTCTTTTGTCCAATTTCAACTAATAAGAACTGTTCTTTTAACAGAAACTTTTCAACAAACTATTCGTGCATGATTATTGTAGGTGACTTCTTGCATATATCATTTAAACAATTGAGTTACTGATTACACTTTGTGGAGCTGCATGTCCCTCCCCCTCCCTTTTTGGGCTAGTTTGGTTTTTTATTGTTTTGAGATTTCTTGTTTTTTGATTAGCAGTTTGTGTTTACTTGTTCCAGTTATGATTTACTCTGTAATTGTAGTAAATAGCTTTGCTCTGCTCCGTTCAAAAGCGATATGTTAAAAGCTCACAAGAACCATGCCATAGGTGATGATATTTTTTAGTGCTCATGGAGTACCACTTGCATATGTTGAAGAAGCCGGTGATCCATATAAAGCAGAGATGGAAGAGTGTGTAGACTTGATCATGGAAGAGTTGGAGAAACGAAGAATTAGGAATGCCTATACTCTTGCTTATCAGGTAACCTTTTTACTAGCAATGGGTATGTATTAATATATTTATTATTATTTTTTTATGCCGAGGAACCCTCGCCAAAGCGAGGAAAACCCCAGGTGGGGCCCCACGACCACCTTGCCTTACCTGGCCCACCTTGGTATGTATTAATATATTTGATCATGACCTTTTCACCCTCATCTTTAATATACCTTGCATGTTCCAGATTTCTATTTTTTTGTTTTTTTTGTTTTTCTTTCTTCTTGGCTAGATTAGATTTTAATGTTGCTTACTCACAATCTTTCCAATATGTGAATGTGACAGAGTCGAGTTGGGCCAGTTGAATGGTTAAAGCCTTATACTGATGAAACAATAATAGATCTGGGCCAAAAAGGAATAAAGAGCCTTCTCGCTGTTCCTATCAGGTGATTATTCCATCACTAAATTTGCCTTGGAAAGCTGGTTTCCTTTGAAATCTCAGCTTAACAGCTCGTTATTGTGCTGTTTTATTTTATATGCACAGCTATATTTTGAGTTGGCTTCTTCCAGGAAAACATCTTCTAATTATCGTGCATGTTTTCATAGCTTTGTCAGTGAACACATTGAAACCCTCGAAGAAATTGATGTGGAGTACAAGGAGTTGGCCTTAAAATCTGGTATAAAGAAATGGGGCCGTGTTCCTGCCTTAGGGTGTGAGCCCACTTTCATTTCAGATTTGGCTGATGCTGTAATAGAATCTCTGCCCTATGTTGGTGCAATGGCTGTCTCTAACCTTGAAGCTCGCCAAGTAAGCCTCCGAGACATTTGTTTTGCTCTTATCCTACCTGATAGAGGACTGTTACATTTGCATTGCTACATGATATGATTAGTGATCTGTGGTGGGTCACTTGTATCAAAATAACATGCACAAACGGAATATTTTGTATTAGTATATTGGGCAGCTGCTTAAATGTGTTTAAATTATTCAAGGACAAAAATTAACAATATGGTCACTGCACTACTCCCATTTGTTCCTATATACAATTTTCCAACAATTATTGTTAGGTATTATCCTTATTATTCTGACTTCACTATGAGTTGATATTGTCTTGTTGCAGAGTCTCGTTCCTCTTGGTAGCGTGGAAGAGCTCTTGGCAACCTATGATTCACAACGCAGAGAGCTACCATCACCGATTATAGTGTGGGAATGGGGTTGGACCAAGAGCGCCGAGACCTGGAATGGTAGAGCAGCCATGCTTGCTGTGCTTGTTTTGTTGGTTTTGGAAGTAACTACTGGTGAAGGCCTCTTGCATCAGTGGGGCGTTCTCCCATCAATTCATTAATAAGCCCTGTGGGGATATTGCATCTTGTCGCTGCTATTCATCACTATTCTAGAACAACCATCAACTGCCATGCGGAACTTGTAAGAATCTGTAATGTGACAGCGCCTAATGTGTATGATGTAACGTTTTTTCTTGCTTGCTCCATGTTGAGGAATGATATAATATTACTAGTTTAGTGATCCTTTAATAAGTCTTTTCTTGGTGAATTTAAAAAAATTCCAGTTTTTCATTTATTTATTTTTGCATGTTTGATGTGCTTTATTATATGAAATGTATGGTTAATCGTATTGCTGATTAACAGTACTCAGTTGGTTTTCTTATGTATTTGTAAATCAGCACCTGCAACTAAGGAAAGTGATTTCAGCAGTTAAAAGGCTTTTGCAATGTTCTTTTAAGCGAGAGGCATTATACAAATGAGAGATATACGTGTTATAAAAGGGGAATGACATGGCAAGAGGACACGATACAGTCAATTTTGTGCAGAAATAGTATAGAAGGGCATAAATTGAAGTATCCCTGTGACATAGGTTTGTGTTTGTGTGCATGTGTGGTTGAAGGTTATGATGGTAGAATAGATCCTGAGCCTAGTTGGCTCTTTCTTGAGCCTACATTTGGAAGATTGGGAGTCAGAATGCATGAAACTTAATAAAACAAGAGGAGATCTTGGGTGAATTTGGGTGAAAAACAAGAGCCTAGTTGGTGCTGGCTTTCTCAAACGCAGGAAAACGATACTTTTTTTTCACCCAAATAACCAGCTTGAATTTGACTGAATCTTTTGACGAGCTAATTGAAGCCCAATCCATTCTGCGCTTGTGACAAGCCGGAACTCAACATTCTTGTTGAGCCAAAATGAACCAAGCTTGAACAAGTTCGGCTCACTCAGTTTTTTTTTTCTTTTTTTCTATTTTCGGATAGGCACTGACTCAGCTTGTTTGCAGGCCCTACAAATGAAAATGTACATCCTTTTCAGCAGTCGTGATATCACAATATTTTTAAGAGATTATATTATACCAGAAAAACGTGACATTTCTAAAATACTTCCTATTTTGAAAAGATCATGTTTGTAACCAATTTTAATGGGATAAAAACATGTTTTGGCCTGTTTTTATATCATTTATATTTGCATTTTTATTTTTATTTTTCATATATTTATGTGCACTGATATTTTCCCAAGATTTTCCTGAGAAAATCTTTTTTTTTTTAAATATCGTGAGAATTTCCCCGACATTTTCTGAGAACGAGATATTTTTGTGAATATGCTCTTCAGGTGCGTGCCAGGAAATACCTGTATTTTGTTCACTTAGTGGAAACCCAATACCATCCCATGTTTGGATTTCAAATGCATTGCCAATGTCCGTTTTCCTTCCACTTTTTTTATGAATTGCAAACATCATGTCCTGAGAATTAATCAGCAAACAGCAGAACTCCCGAGAACCAAAGTTCAAACCCATGCCATGTGCCATACTTGCACATGTTTTCATTTATTAGCTGCAGGTAAAGAGACCCCTTCTGCATTTTCTCTAATATTTTAAATTCCTTAGAATTTACGAGGGCCCAACTAAACAAGAAAAAAAGGGACCATAGGAAAATTTGTAAAGTACATGTGCATAACTTAAAACTAAAAAAATAAGCAGTCTTCCTTTTTGACATTATACTGACAAGGCATTTTGGCACATAAATACTGGTTAAAAGTTTCTGACTGACCCTCAGAAGGTGACAACTCCCAGTATATGCAGCTGATTTTTTCCACTAGGACTTGTGTGCCAAGTTCTAAGAAAATGCAGTAAGATATAATAGAACAAGTTGAGTTGAGGGTTCTCAGGCTGTCATGACTAAGTAATGCACCTGTGTTTCCAGTGGGTGTTCCCCATCATTCGAGTTGTTTTGTTGCCTACAAAACTTCTGATATCTGCAGAAACACAACAAACAAGATCTCTAATTCAACATAAGCAAAGAAATATTGCAAAGATCATGGCTAGCAAAGGACTCACATGTATAGGCATCTCTTCAATGATAATGCCACAGCCTTCCTCAATGCCTTTAAGGATTACCACCTCACCTCCAACAACCATGTTAATGGCAATACCATCTGCATGTCCAGATCCTCTTATCAACTATTCAGCCAGATCACTACAGTGAATAAGAAAAGTTGAAGACTAACACCTGAAGCCAAGCAAGTAGACAAGCGCCGCAAATATGTCTCCTGCAAAATTTTAGAAACATTGAGAAGATACATTCCAGTGCCACCATGAAATTTCTACACCTAAATCAGCACACTATGAATAAGGGTTTACCTAGGCAAAAGGTGCATCCAGCCATACACAATAACCAACTTATCTGTCTCATATGTTTGAAGCTGAATTATTACCAGTTCAAAAACTGCCTACAAGTCATTTACCACAAGGTACAAACTATAATCATAAGCAGCAAATTCTGCTTTTAGTATTACATTTAGGGCCCGTCTATTTCAAGAGATGTGCCTTTTGTATGAAAGGTACACTCTTCAAAAAGCTTCCACTATTAGTGGGATTACCATGGGAAATCATTTCCCCAAGGGGAGGGGCAAAGGAGTTTTCATAGGAAATGTTGCCTTTCCTACGAAAATGGCAGGGCTCATGTATGGGTGTCTGTTTCATTCATGGTGGGAAAAAACCCATTTTCACATGAAAAGGTCATTTTTCTATGAAACAAACATGCCCTTATTGTTATCAATTGTGATTCCTTTGTTATGTTGTAAATCAATATATTGTCGATGCCATTTCAAACAAAACTCTAGAGTGTCCAGAAAAGAAAAGAAAAAGAATCTTATACATAAGCACACACGTCTATGTAATGCATACATATATGTACATAGTCTAGTAAAACCACCCTGTTTTTTCAAATTTCTAGATTCTTTTCCGGATCAAGCTCTAGTGATATGGTCTACAAGGCTTGTTTAGTCAAAAGCATGTTTTGGATCACCCAATTGTGTTTCATAAACAGTTTTTTTAAGAGCTCAAAAAATGAACGAAACACAATGTGCCAAAATTTCACGTTTGAAGGAATCATCTTTTCATCAAAGCCATGGAACCAAAGTGTGATTCCTAATAAACGAACTATGTTGAATGCATCAGTGGGGTCAGATTGATCATATAAAGCTCACACCTATAAGTTTGTGCCAAAGAGTAATATACACACATTTGCAATGGTTGACTGCATGCACAATCTAGTTGGAAATCATAGTTCCAAGTTGTAACAACTCAGTCTGACCTCATAAATGTGTTCAGCATGGTTTGTTTATTAGAGATCACACTTTGGATCATGCTTTTCCATCATGAAAATTTGACAGTAGGGGCCAATGATTTTTGTAAGGCCTTGAAAATCTTGCAAACATGTCACAAACACGTGATACAAAACCTGGTTCCTACTAAAAAAAAACATGTAGATCATATCTATAGGGTTAGATTGACCAAAAAATTAAAATATACACATAAAAAGAAAATTTGCTGGTGGAATGTGCATGCAGTTGACCATGGTGTGTGTTGGTGTTCGTGTGTGTATGAGCAGAGGCGTTGATTTCTTCAGAAAACAAAAGAATGAAAACAATATGATTCTTATTGAGAAAAAAATTAGGTGCACCTTCTTCGTTGCTAGCTCATAGTTTATCAAAACACGAGCAGAGAGTGGGCTCTCTCCAGAAGCAGCCAGAGGTAGGCATGCATCTGTTACAACCATTACAAATGATTTCTGGCCTTCAGATTTTTCTTCAAGATACTCTTCTGGGGCATTGACCTTGCGACTCCATTCAACAGTAGCTTGACGAAACTTATCAATTGTCAATGCACGCTCAGATTCTGCCATATCACTGTACTGTATGGACAACGAGACAACAATCACGTTTCAGTGATCATCTGGGACTTACAAAAATTTGGAAGAAACAACCACTAGAGTACAAGAACGCACTTGCGTTTATGAGCAAATTCCTGTGCATCAGCAATTATTATCTACAATCTTGTACAAAGTCTCCAGCAGTGGCAGCACGAGAAGCATGTTTGTTTTCAATATAACATATCAACCGCAAAAAAGAATGCATACTTGCAGGAGCATGTTTGTGCTAGCAGAAGTACCAGACTACAATAATTCTTCTGCATTATGCAGAATATATGTACCACAGATCTCTTATATGTAAAAGAGTTGGGTAATCTATATCATGAAGAAAAAACATCATGAATTCATCTACTTTAGCTTTTGTGCAATAAAGGTTTCATTTCATGCTATATACAATTGGTTCAGTTTTCACCAATTTTAATCAAATTCTGTTAATTCGAGGGTGCATGGTATAATCACAATCTGAATCTCAAATCCAATTTTGCATATGTATTAATTGGGTTGCATTAGGACAATCCAACTTGACATGAATCCTAGGTGGACGAGTTAATCCTTGATTGTTCTCTATTTTCATGCCCTACTCTCCTCTATATATAGTATTAAGGGGTCAAGGAACTGTGTGCTTTAAGAATATTTAAGGTGGTTTAACACTATAAATTAGATGGACTTGTATAACAAGCATTTAAGTTGGAGTGCATGCTTCTGTCTCTGAAGTACAAAATTTTGGTATCTTTATTTGTTAAAGTTAGAAATGACAACCCTTGGCCTAGCAAAAAAAGTTAGAAATGACAAATACTGTATCAATTCAAGTTCTTAACTCCAAAGTTCTTTATAACTTTAAAATGAGAACTGGTTTTGTGAAGATGTTTCTTGAAGTATGACATGTCTAGCTAGGAATCCAATGCCAGTGTTTCAGGGTCCTAAATGGTATTTTCAGATGCCTTCTCAGTTCTCATTTATTTCCTTTATGCGTGCATTGCTGTTTAGAGTTTTGCCGTTTGTAGTTCAAAAGAACTTGATCACCTAAAGGACAGGGGGTATATGCACTGTTACTTATAGCAAACTTCCTTTTTGGTCTTTCCAAGAAGAAAAGAGCAAATGGTTTTGTTTTCAGTGCATATTTAGCTGTTACGACTTATAACAGATGCTGCACGCAGACTTTCAAGATTAAGTACTGAAGACATAACTTATGATTCAGTTATAAGCTACACTATTTGAAAAGTCTGTCAATGTGGCTGTTTACGGTTATTAGAGCTGAAGTGAGATTGTTCTTGCAGGTAACAGAAGCAAGAATGATATGTATTGAGAAGTTGGGCTTTGACTTGCATCTTCGTTCTCCAGAGGAAGAAATTTTTGCAGTCCGCATTCCTTTTGATCAAGAAATATCAAATAGTACATTGAGATCATCTATCTGTCCATTTATTGTCAATGGACATGTATAAAATCAAAGGTGAGAGAGGTCATCATTTCCTTTGGACTTCAAAAGTGAAGATGAACCGACTGGCTTGGACTAAACTAAATGTGAACTGTGTATGTCACATCACAAAACTGAGTGTGACTTCGCCAATATAGGGCCTTATTTTATAGAGTAATTGTGCATGAATTAGTAGTTCTGGTAGAGCTAATGCTTTTCTTGCTTGTTATCCATTTAGACCATCAAAAGTGCTTAGTCAATCTGCTTGTTTTTTCACTCCTTCAAACTTGATAGCCTGCAGGTACCTTAACTAGTACTCACAATTTATCAATCTGTCAACTAGTTGCTGGCTTGGACTTTGTTGTCTCTTTTGGATCTATAGTTGCTATATGCCAAGATGTGGGCTTTCCAAACCCTCTTGTGCGATGTTATCAGGCTTGCATGCATCCCCCCTTCTTCGTATCCTGCTTCTGTGATTGCTTCAGTTCCATCTCTTGTTCTCCTGAGGTGTTGATGCCTTTGGAAATATTACTTTTCTTCAAGCCTCAGAGTTTGTGTAAGTTTGCCCATTTTATTAGGAACAAGGATTAGGAATTTCTAGAGTTAATCTAAAGAATGTGCATTTCTATACTCTTTATCTTGCTTTTAGTTGTTTATAAGGTCCATATGCATATGGTGTCTATGATATTGTATTGGTGCAATGCACCGCAAAAACATCAATTTGCTCTTTCACAGCATCGTCTCAATTCACTTATTTGGATACATCTTCTTCTATCATAGTTGTTGCAAGGAGATAATCTGATTAAAATTATTTCCCAATTACAATATTTAAGCCCACAGAGTAGCCAGCATACCACATAAGAATCTGTATATAAAATTTCAAAGGCCACCAATCTCAGAGGATCATTATTAACCTAAATAATGAACATCTGGTCTATTTCACCACAGATGCAAAGTTGTGAGGCTATAAAGTAACAACATGCAAGTTTCTTCTAGTATGTACTTCTTGACTTCAGTTTCCAAACTGAATGAATATAGCTTGAAGATGGAACAGGTCATGTATGTTTGATCTATAAAGAATTATTTGCTTGCAATATCAGAAGTTAACATGAAGAGTAATCCTTATCTGTCATTACATCCAGTTAATCATGGAATAACTAGTTAACATGAAGGAAACTCTAGGAAAAATTATATTTTTCGCACTGAAGAAAACTCTATGAAAATTTATATTCTTCTTAAATTTTACAGATCATAGAAATGCTTCCTAGCAATGAAGAAAAATATTCAAATCATAATACGTCCTAGATAACAAGACAATGTAGACACCAAAGAATGTTTGAAAATAATAAACAGATATAACAGGATGTGCATGTCTACTAGTACCCTCAGAAGTTTTACTCCAAATAAGCGAAAATAAAAGATGAAAACAAAAATACTTGCACATAATAGAATTGTTAAATATATATATATATATATATATATATATATATATATATATATATATATATATATATATATATATATATATATATATATTTCTTTTGTAATACCCACTAGGGGCAAAATAGTCTTTTCACATTGTACACGCATATCCTAAAATATATGCTTTCTTTTCTTTCTCCTTTTCTTTCTTTCTTTTTCCTTTTTTCTTTTTTTTCTTTATTAATTGAGAGGGGTCCACAAGAGTCGTTAGACCCCTCCAGCGGTCATAAATATGACTGTTGGAGGGGCTCCAACGACTCTATGGGAGCCCCTCCTTGGGTCCCTTTATGTGTATAAATAAGGGGCTTGGCCCCATGTAATTGTATTGCTTCTTGTGAAGCCTCATGTGAGTGGAATATAATTTTTCACTTTATTTTGTGTGTTTTACCACTTTTGTGGTTTGTTGCAATCTTGCCCATTAGTGGCTTCTTGTGTTTGTGGGTGCTTTCGTGCTTGCTCTTGGAGATATCGCCTCACTCATTTGGCACTTCATTACAGGAATGACATAATACCAATGAGCTCAAGGATATGGATGTCAAGTTGGATATGGTGGCACACACTGCATCAAGCTCATCACGAGAACTGCAGCACAAAACAATAGGCAAAGAAGATCTTCTGCCGATAACATCCAACAGATCAATCAATGTTTCCTGCAAGTACCAAACAAATAAGCTAAAGTAGAAAGATAATTTACTGACACACACTCTACAAGCAGTAAGCTCCTAAAGAAAAGTGGCTTTTGCAGCCATTTGTGTCTGTATAAGCAAAAGCAAAGATTTATACTTATATCTCAAGTATCACGTCACCATAAAGACCATCTGAATATAGCTCCAATCTAGAGATCACATAATCAATGCAGACAAATTGCAGACTCAGATACCCACATTTTGGTTAACTAGTCTTTTTCCTTGTGATTATTTGTCAATGAACCTTGGGCATATCAACCTTTAATATCGCTTTAATAATTAAAAGATAGAAAGAAACCATTATTCAGATGATTAATCAATGCGTGGTTAAACAACTAAAAAATAAGTCATATGTCATCTCAATTTTGAGAAACAAGTGCATGCATTCAGTGTTTTCTAGACTAGGACCTCAATCTATCTTATCATAAGAAGAGCATATCAAAATGGAACAATTATTGAAGATATAGGGAAGAAATGTGCAAATGGATCACATCCAAAGTATCTTAGTGCCATTCACGCTCCCTTCTGATGGACAAGGGGCATTACACAAGGCACCACACTTGAGACCAAATTCAATCCCATTTGCGTCCAAGGTACATTGGGTTAGATCCTTTATCAAATAAGTGAGACAAATAGAATCTTTGACATTATCACCCATTAGAGTATTCTCATATGAAGAAGAGAAGATGGAAGATCTACATGATATACTTGCCCACTGTAAATTTCAAGTTCTATGTCCAAATAGAACTTGTCAGTGGTCTACTGTCCCAGAAATGATGCTATCTTTGTGAGCAATGGTATGGGACACTTCTCAAAACTAAACTCTCTACTTAACAGACCACCATCCTTAGCAAATTAAGCATTTCATAGAGAACAGACACATCTTCATAGATATGGAATTTGCTATGTAGTTTTTTCCTCATATTTTCCTCTTTTGATGTCTATAAGTCAATGGGGAGAAATAAATTTTGGTTTCAGGAAGCACCCACTTCAACAATTACCGAAAGGAATCACTTCCTAAGACAACTCCATCATTGAAACAACCAAATTTGACAAAATTTATGGCACTACCCATGTGATCAATTGTAACGATTTTGTGTCTGAGGAGACGATGATTACCATCTTAAATTGGAGTCTGTCGACGGCGACGTAATACTGACGGATGGCCTCTCCATCTTGACGCCTACACAAGAGAAAGAGCCGAAAGAAATATAACATAAGACAAAATGTTGAACCCATGAACTGAACAAGAGCAAAAGCCAAAACAAATAAAAGAAAGCAGCAGAGAAAAAGAACATCAGACAGACAAAACGAACTCACGCAGGAGCCGCTGGCCCAAAGGGCGGCAAAAGAGGAGGAGCGACAGCACAAGAGAGAGAGAGATTGGATTTGATACCTGAGGTGAGAAGAGGAGGAGGCGAGAACTTCGACGGTGTCAATCGCCATGGTCGCCGCCAAACCGAAGTCCGCTCAACAAAGTATTTGATGCGCCTCCGATCGGAAGGGCCTAAATCACAGGGAGACGATATTTTAGCGGCACGTGTCCTAAGACACGACAAATGCAGGCTGAAGACACGTCTGACACATTCAACACTTTAACTACAAATTCTAATGATCGAGTTTTTCATCAACTGGACTTTGCATATTGAATTTTTATTTATTTATTGAGCGACGTGTTTTGGATTATGAATTTCAATGTTTAGATGCATTTTTTAAAGCACTAAAAATCGACGGTATCGTACAGTTTTACTAAATAAATTATAAATGATAAATATATGACATCGATGCTCAAGCATTGGAGGTGGGAAAACATCCCATCGTTGGTTGTGAATTTTGGAGATTTTTTTGATTAGACGGTTCTCCTTTCCTACTTATACATAGAGAGAGATAGAGAGAGTGTCGGGATTATGCTGCTGCCCCTTTTTTGGTTAAGTTGTGTCATGACCCTTCAAATTTTATGGTTTTTGGTGTTTTGTATTGATTTGACATAAAAATGTGAAAATTTATAGTCAAAATTTAATACAATATCAATGTTCAATTTTTTGCCTCTTTAAAATATACATATGCGCATAAAGATGCTTAAGCAAAATCATGTTTTCTATTGAATAAACATTGATAAAGACATCTAACAGTAAACTATCAAAAAACTAAAAACTATGATTTTTTGGAAGGTTCTAACATGACCTAAAAAAAATGAACTGCTCTCTCTCTCTCTCTCTCTCTCTCTCTCTCTCTCTCTCTCTCTCTCTCTCTCTATATATATATATATATATATATATATATATATATATATATATATATATATATATATATATAACTTGCCCACTACAAAACCTGCCAAACCTACCCACCCCACATCTGGACCCACCTATCATCAAATTCACCACTTTGTGTGGATCTACCAGTTGATTGGACGAGCACCTAAAGGTTTTGGGCTCGCGGTGCAGGAGGGATGTCGACGATAATTCATGTGCCACCAGAGGTTGTCAAACGATGCTAAAAATGATGACAAAGTTAGCCAAAAAAACGGATCTCTCTAACTATGCAGGCTTGAGTACGATAAAATAGGCTGCATCGCAAAGTATCTTCGATCGGCGATCTAAGACCACCATTGGGAAGATCTTTGACATGTAGTGTGCAAAAACGTAATTAGCTGGTCTGCCAGAAGTTGCAAAAACATTGTGGTGGGCAGGTTTGGCATAGTTTTTTTGCAGATAGACTTTCATATATATATATATATATATATATATATATATATATATATATATATATACACAGTAGTAAATACGAGACGTTGTTGAGCGTCCATCATATTTTTTTCTTAAAAAATGCTGAAACAATTAAATTTCTTTTTAAAAAGGATGACTGTGCCCTTTATATGATTTAGTGGTGGTTTCAAGCGTCGCTAAAGGTCCCGGCAGAATTGGGACCTTTAACAGCGCTCAAAAAGCCAAAAAACAGAAAAATTTGCTTTTTCAGCATTTTTTCTACGTTTGTTGTGCTGGCCATCCATAACGCCCTACAATGGATGGCCAACATTTGTGCAGCTACCACTTTATATATATATATATATATATATATATATATATATATATATATATATATATATATATAGAGAGAGAGAGAGAGAGAGAGAGAGAGAGAGCTGTGAAATCCATGCATACTAAATCAGTGGTCAAACGCATTGACCATCCATCGCGCACGTTGATGGATAGCCAGCACGAAACAAAACAAAAAAATCACATTTTTTATGAGTTTTTTCACCAAAGGGGCATTAGGACAAAATTATAGCCACTAATGCTCTGGGCAGAAAAATAAGTATTACCAGCGATAAAAATCACTGCTAATGACCTTTAGCCATGATTGTTGTCTCCTTTAGCGGCGACAATTTTGTTGCCGTTAATGCCCTGTTGGCAGAAAAACTCATCATTTTGATGCTATTTTTTTTGCACGTCAACGTGCGTGATGAACGGCCAGCGCGATTGACCACCAATTTAGTACCTAAGCATTTCTCATATATATATATATATATATATATATATATATATAAATCATGTAAGAATATAAGAGGAAAATGGAGGGAGTGAAAAGGAAGAAGAGCCATATGAATCCTGGCAAAAGATTAGAGAAACCATCCTTTTATTCCACAATATAAAGAGATATTCCTAACAACAAAACCATGAATCTTTATTTCAAATTTTAATTTCACATCATTCCCTAAGAGACCAACCAAACAAACGATGAAATTGTCAATCTTGTTCACCTCAACCTGCACTTTCCCATAATGACATGAGCACTAATGGGATTTGTACAAGTGAATCAACCGCGCACCAATAGAAATTGCACAAGAAGTGAATCAAGTTGATGGAAGAAGAATTTCAGATTTTAAGTTTGAATAAATTTTAAGCCTTTTACAAAAAATTCCGTTTTAGTGTTTGAATGAATTTCAGCATGTCTAGGTTGTGAAATTTTAATTAATGTGTTATCATGAGGGGTTTGCATTGAATAAGATTGTAGTAGGTGCACGGAAATTTTTGGAGCTGAGCTTCTTTTTTATTGTTACACGAGCTTCCATGGACATTCATCACTATTATTATGATTTATGTCAAATAATATCTTGATTTTATATACGTTTGCTTTCAAATTATAATTATAGAAGAAAGATTTTTTGATGAATTGGTGGTCTTGAGGTTTGACATTTAACTAAGCATATATATATATATATATGCATGTTTAATTGTAAGGAGAGGAGGATGTCTATAATGAATTGGTGGCTTGGCATTTAACTAAGTGAATCCGTGTTGGGTTAAAACTTGCTAGAAATAAATTTTTGTGACCCTGAAATGATTTTTTATAGTGTTTGCATATGAATACATAGGGTTGCATGGCATAGTATGTAATTGTTGTTGCATTAGTTCTTAGGTTGTAAGTGTTTCTTCGTTTGTCTATTATACATAAGTAGCAGTAGAAATTGATGCATATGGCTATTAGAACTTTAAGTTTGTATTGGTGTGGCTTGATTTGAGTTGTTGTTGGTGTGGCAATAGCCCCAGAACCCGGGAGAGTACCTTGCAAAATTGTATATTTCTTGATTACTGAAAATTTAAGTAAAGAAGACATACTAAGATTGCACATTTTTCTGTGGATCTGGAATGACGGCGAGCTCTTTGGGCCCGTCATATGGTCTAAAGGATCCAATCTCTCATCACCGGAGTGTAGGAGACAACCATGTGGATCTGAGATGATGGTGTACTAAAAATTAAAGCCTGTCATATGGTCTAAGAGAACTCGTCCCCAACCATCTGAGCCACCACCACTAGCCTCACCAAACCATCATCATCCCCACCACTACTACCATCATTATCTGTCAAAAATAAAATTAAGCAAAAAATAATGGTTAATCATCCGTACAAATGCATAATCAAGAAAAAAAACAGCAAAAAATCAAGCACATAGCTTTTAGCACAATAGTTTTTCCCTCATAATAATAAAAAAAATGAATGCACTTTTCCATCTTTTCCTTTTAAAATTTCATATTTGTTCTGGAACCCCATTTTAGGTCACGTATCATATGCATAGTTGAGGCACAAATAGCATGCCTCACCTTGAGGTGAGGCCCTCTGCACCTTGAGGCGCAGGTAAATAGCGCAACAAATAAAAAAAAATGAAAAGAAAGAAAGAAATGGAAGGAAGAAAAGGAAGGAAGGAAGAAAAGAAAAAGAAAGGAAGGAAGAAAGAAAGAGAGAGAGAGAGAGAGAGAGACAAAAAGAAAGAAAACTATTTATATTTGTAATTTTCTATAAAAGAAGAAAAAATGTTAATTTTGCTATTTATTTGCAATTTTCTGTTTCTTATTGATTGTTACTTTATCAAAAAAGCATTTTTATTATTTATTTGTATTTGTAGATATTTTTAAAGGTTTTTTTATAGTTAAAGAAAATTTTTTTGAGGCTTAAGCCTCACTTCAATTTTTGGTGGAGCACTACGCTGTGCCACAACGCTTTTCACAACATTGATCACAAATCACTTTGTTATTCAAATGTCTTGTTCCATTTTTTCCATACTCTAACGTTTATTTTTCTCTTATTTAAGAGGTCTGAATTTGCATCAAACTTGCATTGGAAAATAGATGTTTGTTATGGCTAAGCAATTTCCTAAAATAAACTGGAATCTCAAGTTTACCCACAGAAAAGGTTAATCAGAGAAAACTATATAATTTTTTTGTGCACTTAGACATGGTTTGGATATGTGAATGTTGTATTTTATTTTTGCAATGCAATATTTGTAAATTCAGAATTTGTTTGCTTAATGAATTAATGGTTTATAGAATGAACTGTGTATGAATTGCATATATCCGTGAATGAAAATATTTATTATATACTAGAAGAAGAACGTGTGTTGTGTAACCTTGACATATTGCACATTCATATTACTTGTGTGTTACTTACTCAAACTTGTTGTAGTCTGACCTCAATATTTAATAATTTTTAGATAAAAAATGATCAGCATTGAACAAATGTGGGCATCGCTACAGGTGATGCCACGAGACCATACATTTTTACATGTCTTGTGGAACTCTATTTTAAATAATTTTCTTTATTGTTTAAGAATCTGCTTAACATGTAATTGATTAAAATGATGTTTAAAACATTTTGATTTATAAAATGAAAGTCTATGTTAATTACCTTTTACTCAACCTGGATTTTTAACGGAATTCTTATTAAGTTAATTCTGCTGTGTTTTTAAAAAAAAATCATGTATTTTTTCAAGTTAAATATTTTGGGGCATTTGAAAGAGTGACATAGAACAGCCATGACTAGGTTAATAGAGCCAACTTGATCAAGTTGACCAAGTCTTGTTGCCAATACTAATGGTAAACGAATCAAGCTGCTTCTGTTGAGCAAAACAATTCTATCTTGAACAAGATGATCACATTTTGTTCGGTCGTTTATAAAACTTGTACGGTCCATCTTCACTGTATATTTAATCCTTGCAAAACCTAAGTGTGTAGTTGGGTTGGGTATACCCCCAACAGACCCAATTTTGGTGGACATATGGGTTTAGGTATCAATTTCAAAACCATTTCAAAAATGGGTAAGTTTTAGATATGATAGATGCAAACTGGGTTTTTGGGGTTTTTATGTTTTTATTTTTAAAATTCTGACTGTACAAAATTTTAAAAATAAAAACTTAGGCACTTAATTTTTAGGGATCAGCTCTTGGTGCATTCAATTCTGATACATGAGAGGGTTTTTATACGGTTTGAAAAATAGATCATTCAAACTCTTTGTAAGTTTTGAGGTTCCAATTTTTTTGATGAAACACATAATTCAGTTATCTATTCTTAGTAAATCAACCATGTCAAATACATCAATAGGGTCAGAATTGCGAAAAAGCATGGAAAACCCCATTTAGCATGTTTCATTTAGCATACTTAATTTAACATGTTCTAATAGATATTTTGTGAATCCAACCCTGCAGATGCGTTAAGCATGATCCATTTGTTAAGAATTGATTGTTGGATAGTGTTATTTTTCATTTATATGTTAAAAAAAGCTGTATTTTGGATAGCCAATGGGCCATTCAAGTTCAGCCCATCAATTTGGTATGTTACCCTCCGTGTATGTGTGTATGGGTAGGGCTGATAAACGAACCATACAGAGGGTGTTCAAGTTTGACTTGTTTATTGTATCCAGTAGAGCCGAGTTTGAGCTCATGAAAAGCCTGAACTAAATGAGCTGAGCATGAGCAAGTTCTTTGCAAAAAAAAATATTATTTTTTTAAAAATTAAACCTAAACTACTAAGCCAAACTCAAACTATAGCTCATTATTTTTTATATTTACATGGAGAAACCACCACCCGGAACAGAGACCTAGTCACGCTGGCTCTCCTTGACATACTTACAGATACTGTCCTGGCAAGCATAAAACTTCGTGGGCTTACTTCTTGCCCCCAGAAAGTCACAACACTTCAGCTTCTGCATAGGGTGATGCCCATGAGATTTGACCCTCAACCGCCAAACTAACGACATAAGCCCCATCCCACGATAGCAATCCTTTTTGGGGCTCAAACTAGCTAGTTTACAAAATAAATAATTGTTTCAAACTTGTAAGCATTAGGATTTAAATTCTAAACTTATTCCTTGTAAGCAAAACACTTCAACCATAGTCATTCTACAATATATATATATATATATATATATATATATATATATATATATATATATTTGTGGATTAGCGACGGATTTACGACGGATAACTTTCATTGCAATTTCTTAGTCGCTAATTAGAGACAGAAAATATTTGTCGTTATTTTCGTCACTCATTTGTGACGAATTAGCGAATGCCATGATTCGTCGCAAGGCCATCGTTAATCCGTAGAGATTTGATTTTGCGATAGATACACATTCGTCGCTAATTCTGTCGCTATTGTAGCGACAGAATTGCGACGGATTACAATCTATCGCAAAACATAGGCCGATTCAGTTTTCTAATGGATAAATATTCATCCCCAATTTGTCGCTAAATTGGAGGTCGATACTAATTAGCGACAGATAATACCCATCGCTAATCCATCGCAAAAAAAAAAAAAAATTATTTAAAATATAAATATCGAGAAAAATTTTCTTGTTATACAATTTATATATCCTGTGTATAAAAAATAAAGTACACATAAAAAATACATATACAAAGCAGCTGGAACAAATTTAACACAAGATACAAGGTGAAAAAATTTATCGATCCACTATAATCCTCGTCAAGTTCTAATTATTTACAAGTGAACATTTACAAAGAGTTTCTTTTGAAACAACAAAAAGGTGCAATAAATTCAACACATGAATCTAATCATCGTCGAGATTTTAAGCATCATTTTCTTCATTGTCTCGACCTGCCCCTTCATCCATGCCTCCATCAGCTCCTCTATGCTGATTATCTTCAGCATCCTACAAGAGAAAAGGAAGGTTAGTATTGATAAACAAAATATAATGAAATAAATTATATACAATACACCTAATCTAAGGCAATCAAAGTAACATGAATGAATTACACATATACTAGCTAGCAATAAAGTGAAGGACATTAACAGAATTCAGATATGTGTTCCAAGGCTGACAAAAAAATTTCATAGTGATTCAATCATGCAAATATGTGTTCTAAGGTTGTCAAAAAAATATCATAGTGATTCAAGTATGCATATATGTGTTATAAGGTTGTCAAATAAATATCTTTTGTATCACAATCATGCTTCTATGTGTTCTAATGTAGTAAAAAAACTCTCATAGTGATTCAATTATGCATATATGTGTTCTAAGGTTGTCAAAAAACTTTCATAGTGATTTAAGCATGCATATATGTATTCTAAGGCAGTCAAACAATTTTATAGTGATGAAATCATGCTTATATATGTGTTTTAAGGTTGTTAAAAAACTTTCATAGTGATTCAATCATGCATATATATATATATATATGTGTTCTAAGGTTGTCAAAAAACTTCCATAGTGATTCAATCATGCATATATGTGTTATAAGGAAGTCAAAAAACTTTCATAGTGATGGAACCGTGCTTATATGTGTTCTAATGTTGTCAAAAAACTTTCATAGTGATTCAATCATGCATATATGTGTTATAAGGCAGTCAAAAACTTTCATAGTGATGAAATCATGCTTATATGTATTCTAATATTGTAAAAAAACTCTCATAGTGCTTCAAGCATGCATATTTATGTTTTAAGGATGTCAAAAACTTTCATAGTGATGAAATCATACTTATATGTTTTCTAATGTCAAAAAACTCTCATAGTGATGAAATCATACTTATATGTGTTCTAATGTCAAAAAACTCTCATAGTGATTCAATCATGCATATATGTGTTCAAAGGTTATCAAAAAACTTTCATAGTGATTTAATCATGCATATATGTGTTATAAGGCAGTTAAAAAACTTTCATAGTGATGGAATCATGCTTATATGTGTTCTAATGTTGTAAAAAAACTTTTATAGTGATTCAATCATGCATATATGTGTTATAAGATAGTCAATATACACTATTTATAAGATAAGTATGAATAAGTGAAAATGAAATACTTACAATTGATTATTGATATACACTATTTGAATGAGTCATCGTGTGTCAAACTGAGAAGACCTTGCATCCGGCGTTGTCTCGTGATGTATATGAATAGCTGGTGTAGGTGGGTCATGTGCAGACGAAACATCATCTATAGAAAAATGAGTTAGAAATTCACACAATGCACATTTAAACTAATCAAGTATACAATTAGTTAAATGATATACCTATCAAAGCAGCCCGTGAAGATGAAGGCTGAGACTGACTACCACTAGGTGCTCGACCACTGTGACCTCCATGAACCATATTCTAACAAATAAAAATTTTATTTGGATCAGTTACACAACTCTATATCTTCATGGATACATAATCAAATCGAAAATAACTTCATGCAATACATTTAAATCATTGCAATACATTCAAATCATTCACATCAAACATTGTAATACATTCAAACATAAGATATGACATCGCTTGCTAATCATGGATAACTTATCCTTAACTTGCAATGCAATTGGATTAGTTACACAACTCTATATCTTTATAGATACATAATCAAATCGAAAATAACTTCATGCAATACATTCAAACATTACAATATATTCAAATCATTGCAATACATTGCAATATATTCAAATCATTCACATCAAACATTGCAATACATTCAAACATAAGGTATATATTACAAGATGTATTTCACTAGCTCGAGTATGCTTCCTCATCACTTGTTTGACTTTCATATTCTTCTTCTTCCTTCTCCTTCTCCTTCTCTGCTTTGTCCTCTTATTCTTCTAAATTAGGCGCCCATCCACTTGGTATATCATTTGGATCACATTCTTCCATATGTGTGCCATCGAATAATGGAGATATAACATGCATATCATGTGCGACATCGTGACCATAAGAGAAATTATATATATCATTTGATTGATAGTAATCACTCTCTTAAGCAATCTTGTCTTTCTGTAACTGATCAGACTCGGGGTATAGTTTAGATTTCACCTTGCAAATTGCCCATCATTCATTTCTATCTGACTTTCTTGTATTTGGATATGAAGTATAATAAACTTGTTGAGCTTGCGAGACTAATATGAATAATTCATATGTTTCAAACCTTGATTTATAATTCACCTCTACAATGCTTGAGGCTTTGTCGACTCTTGTTGCTGTGGGATCAAACCAATGACACTTGAATAAAGTTACCCTATTATTTATGCCTAAGTAAGTCAACTCCATCATTTCTTCTATAACACCATAGAAGTTGTATTCATTTTCACATAGTTGTTACCCTTGACACACATGCCACTATTCATTATTGACTTGTTTATACTGTAGTCTTTTGTATGGAATCAATAGTCATTTACGATATACCCGTTGTAACATTGCACAACTTTGGTCCGACCATTTTGTAAATCACATATTTCTTGGTCATTAACATCATCATCGCGGACTTACAAGCATAAACAATGACTATGATTACGACCAATTAAGTAACTTATTATTGTTCACACGAAAAGAATGTATGTCATCATCCTTACCAATTGTAGTGATGACAGAATTTTCGAGATTCTTTACCTCAGTTACTACAACTTTTGATGTGCATAATGTTCTAAAAAATCTACTCAATTCAAATAATACCCCCCATATAGGTTTATCTAACATATCATGGAATGCTAGGGGAATCGACCGTTGCATAATGACATGACAATCATGGCTCTTCAACCCATATAATTGTCCCTCGTCTATCTTCACAGCCTGAGCAATGTTAGAGATGTATCCATCTGAAAATCTCAATTGTCTCAACCATTGACATACCTGCTTTACTTGATCTGGTCCAAGCATGGACCTTGTCTTTGGTTTCAGTACTTGGCCATTGTACTCTTTGAGTTTCAATTTTGGTCTTTTGCATATTACTTTTAAATCCATACGGGCCTTCAAATTATCCTTCGTTTTCCCTTTGACATTCATTACCGTATTGAACACATTTTTCTCTACATGCATCACATCCAAATTATGTCGTATCAATAAGGTCGACCAATATGATTGTTCTCAAAATATAGATTTCTTTGTCTAATTATGATCCTTTCCAAATCCAAGAAAGGGCATCAGACTACGGGCATCTGTCAGTCCATATAGAAAGTATTGCAATAGTCTTAAAATCTTTATGTCAGACAACCTTGTAGGTAGACCTTTCATTTCAGTTGTGTCTGCTCAGAACACATTCTTTTGTCGTCAGAATGGATAGTCGCTGGGTAGAAATTGACGGTGATAATCAAACCAACACGGCTTTCTTCCATGAATCAATCTAAAAGATTTTGTATCCTCCATGCAGTACGGACATGCCAACCTCCCATGTGTGCTCCAACCAGATAACATACCATATGCAGGGAAGTCACTGATTGTCCATAAAACAACAACCTTCATATTAAAGTTTTATTTTTTGTGGGCATCGTACGTGAGAACATCATCATCCCACAGTATTTTCAGTTCATCAATCAATGGCCTTAAGTATACATCAAGATTTTGGCCTGAAGAGGTCGGACTAGGGATCAATAAAGACAAGAAAAGATTTTGACGCTTCATACACAATCTTGGAGGAAGGTTGCATGGGGTGACAAATACTGGCCAACACGAGTATGGAGTTGATCTACCCCCAAATGGATTAAATCCATCTGTACATAAACTGAGCATAACATTCCTCACTTCAATTGCAAAGGTCTGATGAGTACGATCAAAGTGCTTTCAAGCTTTCATGTCAACAGGATGCGTGATCTTGTCTTCATCATGTCGAACTTTATTTGCATGTCATCGCATGTGTTTAGCTGTCCTCGAAGACATATACAATCGTTGCAATTTAGGGGTGAGAGAAAAGTAGCGGAGCG
This sequence comes from Nuphar pumila, assembly GCF_984573655.1. NCBI lineage: Eukaryota > Viridiplantae > Streptophyta > Magnoliopsida > Nymphaeales > Nymphaeaceae > Nuphar > Nuphar pumila. The sequence goes on along the minus strand of NC_143252.1, from coordinate 136,908,509 downwards.
ACTTGTATGACACTTCTTTTGACCTCGTGCTACCATTGCCTCTTGTCTTTGGCTTGAACCGAGGATGCCCACATGACGAACATGATTCGTTATTTTCTTGATCTTTAAAATACAGAATGCAGTGATTTGGACAAGTATCTATCTTTTGACACCTGATACCTAAAGTGTTGACTATAACCTTCGCACGATAAAAATTTTGTGGTAATTTCTCATCTTTGGGCAACATACTCTTCACAATAGAGCTCAGACGGTCAGAACATGAATGACTCAAATTATACTTAGACTTTAAATTCAATAGTTGAAGAACTACAGACAAGATAGTGTGACTCTCGCAACCATTCCAAAGTGGCTCATCAACATCTCTAAGTAAATCATAAAATTTATTAGTTGCATCATTTGCTGCTTCTTCCTCTACCCCAGTTGGTACATCACTAGGACCCATAACAGAACTCAGTTTTGGTCCTGCGACATCAAATATTAAATCTACATATGAATTATCGTGCACCACATCTACTCGTGTGTCAAAATTGTTTCCAAATTCTTCACCATAAAACATCCAATTCTGATAATTAGTCACAAAACCCTTCTTGTATAGGTGATGTCTAACGCCATGAGATTCTATAAATTGATTGTTCTTACACATCGTGCAAAGGCACCTGATCTGACCTTTGGGATCCACTATACTGACACTTGTCATTATAAATTCAATAAAATTGTCAATACCATCCATATATTTAAGTGATACCTCATTGTCAACTATCCTACGGTACATTCATTCACAATTTGCAGTCATTTTGTCCTATGATGTTATGAATATTATCCTAACCAGTTAAAAGAGAATCATAAGAATGCTATGATGAAGAAAATATCTAATTTATCATGCATTCATGGTAGATATAATGATTTGATATATATATCACACACACACACACACACATATATATATATATAATGTCATTCAATCACAAGAACTATGATGCATGCATTAATAACTTAATATTTTCATGTGCAAAACCATTCATTTGAAGCATGTTTGAAGCATTGATAACTTATCATTCATTTTCATGTGCAAACTCATTCATAACACGATACATTCATTTGAAGCATATTTTCATGATACAATTTCACATGGAAGGCATAATCAAATTGAAAATAACTTCATGCAAGCATAAATATAGTCACATCAAACATTACAATACATTTAAGTAATTTATATCAAAACAATGTCAAACATATACTTGCAGCAAAAAACTTCAATATCCCGCTAACTATTACCATGACTAGCATGGAATTCGAACTCCAAAAATAAGAGCACTTTTATTTTCATACATTAAAATCATGCTCAACATAATCTTCGAACTCCATCAAAGCAGTCTTATATATCCACAACTAAGTGAGTGCGTGAACAAAAAATTGTTGCATCCAAAAAATTAAATAACCTGTGATGTGCTTGCATCACTTACTCACCACGGGTATTTACCCGATTTGCATGCTATTGCCTTTGCATTTTTTTCTTATTTCTTTTTGCATTGCACTTTTAGCCGCATGCAATGCTTAGCACTAAGCATCACACAATTAGCTCAGCTACGCACTTGCAAAGCACATTTATATATGACAGGGGTAGCAATCCATCAAGACACAGCAAGGGCTCCGCTATCGCTTGGCACAGAGAGAGAGAGTGGCAGTATACCTGCAGACTCACCGGCGAAGGGAATCCGGTTGCAGGTCGGTTGTGGAGCGAGGCAGGGGTTATATCAAGCGAGCAAGGTGAGAAAGAGCTAGAGAAAGGGCGGGGCGAGAGAGGGGCAAGGGCATCGGCCCCTGTCGGAAATAAAAGAGGGGCAGAGGCATCGACCCCTGCCAAAAATAAAAGAAGGGCAGGGGTCGATGGCCCCTTCCGGACCAAGAAGAAAAAAAGGGGGGGGGAGTCCCGACCCCTTCCGCAGAGAGAGAGAGAGAGAGAGAGAGAGAGAGAGAGAGAGAGAGAGAGAGAGAGAGATGCCTAAGACTTTTTAAGCCTATCGCTAGTTTTGAGTTGTTTTTAAATTTGACCTTGTAGATGTGTTGGAAATGGCTGATTTGCTAAGAAATAACCCTTGGATTAGTTTTTTGATAAAAGATAATTTGTAAGCATTATATATTTTAAAAATCATATACCATTGATTTTTAAATCTTATAAAAACCTAACAGTGTGTCCGAATAAGACCATCCAACAGTTGATTCTTATAAATCAAGCATGTAGACCACATTTGCATATGTGCATGAATGATCAAACAAAACTAAATGAATAATAAAAATAAATAACTTGATTAGAAAAAAAAATTCTTCCATTATATTAAGCAGCTACTACTTTTTTATATATAGTGAGTGATACTTTGCGCAACTCTTAGGTCCGCAGCTACCAACAAAATGCTTGTGGCCAAAAAAATATGAAAAGAGCAAAAGTGTGGTAGTGGTTTTTGACCACCACTAAAGGACTTAGTTTTTGCTGAGACCTTTAATGGTTGGTTTTGACTGCCACTAAAGGTCTCAACGAAAACTAGGACCTTTAGAAGCAATAAAAAATCATCGAAAGTGCTAAAATGCACAAATAACATGTTTTAGCATCTTTTGCACCCTGTGATGAACGGCATGCAATTGTGCAAGGGCTATATATATATATATATATATATATATATATATATATATATATGAGCCGAGGTGAGACAAAACGTTGACTGTTCATGCTCGAGCATGTCTAGCCTATTTCACGAGTTTGAACAAGCGCTTTATGAGCCTAGCCATGAGCAGCTCATCAAGTTTCCAGCCCTACGTATGGGCTAGGTCAGGTGGGAATTAAGGGCCAAACCTAAGCCTTTTCTGCCCAGGCCACAGACCCAAATCCATATTTTCTATACTTCAATTTGATTTTCAAGTTAAAAATCTCAGATACGTGATCTGGATGGGACCCTGATTTTAGCAAAATATGTGAACTGGAATCCGAATATGACAAAAAAAACAGCGAATTTGAATTACAAAAAAATTAGATATGCTCTTGCAAATAACCCAAAAAAAGAAAAACGAGGACAATCGTGTCATTCTTGTAAAAGCTGCGGCTGTTCCCCCCTCCGAAAAAATCTCACGTGGCAATTGGAGGTCGGAAAGGAAGGGTCAAAACAAGAGACAGGACGATGCATTTCTGTCACAAATATTTAAGTAAAACACAGAAAATTATAAAATGTAAAAAAAAAAAAAAGCCGTTCCGGACCTTCCGGTTGTCCCCATTACAGAAGAAATTCGAGTTAAATTAATTACAGATAATAAATAAACAGAGAATAAATAAAGAAAAAGAAAGTCAGATCGACGCAGCGATTGTTTAATGATTATAAATTTTTGAGCTCCGCTCTCCCCATTTTTCTGTTTTTAATTTCCGATTTTTATTTATTCCTTTCGCCCTTCAGATTGTTCCTTTCAGACAAAATCATCGAGGTAGGTCGATTTCGCTCTTCCAGGAAGAATTTCGGGTAATGTTAAGGCTTTTTTTCTTGTGATTTCTTCCTCTGTTTTTCTGATTTGCTCTTTGTGAGTGTTTTCGTCTGAAATGATGGCGAAATTTAGGGTTTTTGATTTGAACGACGGATCCAAATCTCTCTCTCTCTCTCTCTCCTTTTGTAATGTAGATATGTTTTCCTGGATTAAATCCTCAATTGGGGTTTCAATTCCCGAGGAAATCGTTCTCTTGGTGCGGATTATTGATTTTGAATTCTATGTTTTTTGTCCTGGATCTGTGATCGGTGTTTGGACGAATTTTGTGGTTTTGTCTCATTTTGTCTTAGTGGATAGTGGGATGTTTGGGGTTTTCTCGCGATTTTCTGGTGGGAAATGTTGAAATTGGGTGGGGTTTGCTTGTGGTTAGGGTTACTTGTTTTTGTTCCGCATGGAATTAAGGTAAGAATTGGGGCATTGCATCGCGTTATGTGGAATTTGGGTGCTAGAGGTGGTCAAGTGAACTTTGGTGCCTGGTGAAGAACGAAGATTATGGGCATTTGCAGTGAAGTTATATGTGTGTGATTTTTTTTTTGTGTGTTGTGTTGGTTTCTGTGGTGTTTTGTAACGCTGAATTGAGCGTGCGAGGCTTGAAGGTTTGTTTACTATCTTGTCGAGTTTTTGAATTTTTTTATCCGAAATGAGTGAGGTGGCTCTTGAGTTACAACCGTCTTTCAATTGATACTTTTATGGTTATCCGCCTTCTTTGTTATGAATTGTGCTGTTCGTTATCTATGTTCTATTGGGTAGTTTTGCTCCTGGTGAGTTCTTTCTCTGAAATCTTGTCTCTTTTATTTAGCATTTTAAGCGACTTCACTTTTTCAGCCCTTTTTCTCCAACATCCTGTATCATTTTCATTAAGGTTTCAGTTTTTTTTTTGTTTTTTTTTCAATTTAAAGTTTTCTGTTCAGGAAATGGTGGAAATCAAAATCTTGTTTTGGTTTCTCAAAGTACCAAGCGATTGAATTCCTGCCAGTTTGACTTGAAATTATGCCCTCAAAGCGCATATAAGTAGTATGGCAGTTCTTTATGAGGATATGGCTGCAAACTGATTCCTTTGCAAAACTGTAAATAACTTCAATAATCTTGTTTCCTCTTGATATCATGGAAGAACTGAGGCATGATTAAGAATTTTTTATCTTTGCATGTTTGACTGACAAAAATATTTTGTAAAATAGTGTCATTAGCTGCTGCTAAATTGATCAGATGGGTCCATGTTCAAACCTTACTTGAAAGCAATATAATATAATCACTTTTCTTTGTGTTTATAGTTCTTGTATCATGCTTAAATATTATATCTACGGGTTGTGATTGGCTCTTAGCTAATGAACAGTGTTCTTGTCAAGTTCTTTGTCATGATTTTGTCATCATGATGCTCCTTTTATGCTTTAAATTGTGATTTGCGCTTTTTCCCCTCTGTACAAAGAAATTGAACTACCTTTAGGTCAAGCTGTCTTCAGAGGTGTACCATTGCTCATGTACATCAACAAGCTTGCACATGGTGAAAGCACAATTTGAGAATCAAAGATATACTTTCATACCATGTCTGCATGATTGTGTGCATTGAGGAAGCAAACTTGTGCTGATCTAAAATATAACTTGAGGAAAAAAAGAAAAAAGAAAACATTGTCTTTGTCCGCAGGCGATGGTTGCAAAAAAGCATATGATGTCTTTCATCATCTATTCCTGTTAGGCAAAAAAGCATATGATGCCTTTGACAACCTGAGGATTTTTTAATTCACTGATCTTTTCATTTTGCAAGTAGACATTTCCAGTGGATAGATGTATAATTTGTTTTAAACTATAATTTAAGTATCCTATAATTTTTACTAGATTAATCAAATATTAAACTCGTTGAGCTTAATTTCACATTACTTTAATTGGCAAATATGCTAATGTGCCATAGGAAATTTCAGAGCAATCCCAAGGTTTGTATTCTGTAGGGAAGCCCAAAGTGCACAGTATTCTCACGACCTGCAGCTTAATGAAATGCTTTCAAAGAAATAAATTTATTTTATTACAGCAGTGATATATTGTTATTCTTGGTGCATTCATCGTGGCATTTGCATATAACTTCCACTTCAGTAGTTCCTACCAGAATTCAAGATTGGGGGATTTTTCTCAGATATCCCAATGTCACCTGCAGTAACTTGTCCACGCTTCACAGACACACATGCACACACACATGCATTGTGTGTGTGATAGTCCCAAATATTAGTCATATTTTGAATTTATCACAATAAATTCACAAACCATGAAAAACATGATCAATTCAATTTATTGCCATTATCATGTTCCTAATGTGGTGTTAATCTGATGTTTTTGTTTCTATTTTCTTTTTCAATCTTGTAATTATTCTTAATTTCTAAGTCTTTGATATATTTTTTATGTTTACCAAGATTTTTTAATTTTAAAAACTCATAAGAATTTCCGTGCTGAGAAAATTTCTGAAACCAAGATTCATTACTATGATATACATGCATACGTGTTGCTGCAATATCTTGGGCCCTAAATGGATGCTTTCTACCCCTATTGAATCTGGATTGCCATAGTGATTCCACACAAAAATCACACTCACCAAAGGTAATTAATTTTATAAAAGGAGAAAAACCACATTATCTGTACTTTGGAAATGTAACATTTTAATTTAATTTCTTTGTAAAAATTACTAAAATGTCATGTAATGGTGTTCTTGTCAATGGGTTTACAATACATCTCTATCACAATGCATAAAAAATTCTGGTTTGAATCATGATTAGGCCTATGTTATCCAGGCGTCTGATGATATACCTATGCTTTCATGTAACATGAAAATATCAGAAAGTACACCCAAAGATAAAAACAGAAGGAGAAGGAGATACAAAGAATCTTAATGAGGATTATGACTTGCAATGCATCAGTCTACCACTAATATTAGTGCTAGGCATATGCTTATGCATTTTGTTATTTCATGTTGAGATCGCAGCAACCTGGAGTGCACTGCATTACCTATCCCAACAACCTGATGCTTGGTATGCCAGCGCATTACCAGCAAACTTTCACTAGTGCCTAATGGCATTATTTTCTGTTGTAGGCTTTTGAGCCTGCATTAAACTAAGTTAAAACTACACAGTAACAGAAAAACTTTTTAGCTGGAAATAAATTCATCACACACCATGCTTCGTGTAATTAGAATTTCTTGTACGATCATTCCCTCAAAGAAAAGAAAAAAAGCATTTCTAGTAAGATTCAAGGCTAGGTTCTTTCAAAGTTCCAGCATTAATGTCGTGTATAATATTTTCTGAAGATAATAATCTTACTAGTCAATGTTACTTTCTTTATTTGTCTGTTTCTGGATTAGTATGATTTTCATGAAATTAACAGATGGGAGGCCAATTACTTATGTTTGACTGCTTATTCATAATTGGCGCTAATATTGGCTTAAGCCTTGAAATGTGTCTATAGTTTTTTACTTGGATTGTGCCTCAAGTGTGAGTATCACAAAGTCCTAATTTTTTATGTAATTAATGTTTTTTGTGAAAATGATATTTCTTCATCAAAATCTTGGGCATGGATAGAGAAAATTAGAAATTGCTTAGAAACGGCAGTATCTTGACACCTAAAATAAGAAAGCAATAGCTTGTTTGTATTCCTGCTGCTCCATGCATTTAATAGTTCACAGGGTGACACCTTAAATTACTTCCAGGCTGCAGGCAGTGTTTAAGTCACTGTGTTTTTCTTGTAGATTACAAGTGCAAGGAAATGGAAGGAAAAAATAATGATGAGCGATCTCCAATTAGTGCGTCCATTGCCCCTTCATTACCATCTCAAGAATACCCTAGTGTCCACTCTGCAGCTTCAGATATTCCAGTGATTAATGGCGCAAAAATGCATGAGGAAATGGTTGTAAAAGAATATGAGGTATCATCCTCAGAAGCCATGCCTGATATCCTGGTACTGGATCATGATGGAGCTAAGTTGGCATTGCCTGTGGAAGAAAAAAATCTTTTTGTTGATGACCATGTGACAGAAAAATCAGGTGTATCTAATACTGTATTAACTCAGACTTCAGATAACAATAAACCCGAGGTGAACACCAATTGTCAGCAACTTGAAAAGGAAGGAGGTATTATTCTAAATGGTCTTCATGGTAACGATGTGGTGCCATCTATAATCTCAAAAGAAGCAGGAGATGCAAAGGATCATTCTACTGTCATGGAAAGTCAGATATTACCCCAAGAAGAGATTGTAATTAGGCAATCTGAAACTTCAGAAGCCTTTAGTCTGTCCTCCAGCAGTGTGAAGCAGGTGAAGGTGCACAGAGCTCTTGTTGATACTGCAGCACCTTTTGAATCTGTGAAAGAAGCTGTGACCAAGTTTGGAGGCATTGTCGATTGGAAAGCCCATAAAACGAGGACGATGGAGGTATGCATGAAATCTTTGTTTTGCTAGTTTCATTTGCTTGATTTGCCATAATTCATGGAATTTTGCTACAGCCATGATGCATTTTTTTAGTTGCTAGTTCTTTTGGTTTTTAGTCAAAAGTAATGTGATTTTTTTTTATTTTTAGATTCCACTTGCATATAGTAATTATTTTATTATTATCATTGGGGATGTTTTCTTTGACTTCTTTTGATGCATCAGAGGCACCGGCTTGTGGAGCTTGAGCTTGAGAAGGTGCAAAAGGAAGTTCCTGAATGCAAGAAGGAATTGGAAATTGCTGAAAATGCAAAGGCACAAGTACTACAGGAGCTTGACAGCACCAAGAGACTAATTGAAGAACTAAAAGTGAGTTTAGAGAAGGCACAAACTGAAGAGGAGCAGGCAAAACAAGACTCTCAGTTTGCTCAAATGCGCGTTGAAGAAATTAAGCAAGGGATTGCTGATGAAGCTAGTGTTGCTGCCAAAGCTCAGTTGGACGCTGCAAAAGCCAGGCATGAAGCTGCACTCATTGAGATGAAGTTAGTGAAGGACGAACTGGAAGTTCTCAAAAGCGAGCATCTTGCATTGATTGAGGAGAAGGACAAAGCTGTCAAGAAAGCTGAGGACGCAATATCTGCATCCAAGGAAATAGAAAAGACAGTTGAAGAACTGACTTTAGAGCTGATGACTACAAATGAATCTCTGGAGTTGGCCCATGCATCCCATTTGGAGATGGAAGAGCAGAAGGTTGCTGCAGCCTTGGCTAGAGAACAAGACTACCTCAAACAGGAAAAGGAAATGAAGATGGCAGAAGAAGAAACACAGAGGTTGACCGAGCAGCTTTCAGTATCCAATGATCTCAAGGCAAAGTTAGAAACTGCATCATCGTTGCTGCTCAATTTGAAGGCTGAATTGGCAGCTTATATGGAAGCTAAACTGGATTCAGAAACCTGTAATGTTGAAGAAGAAAAAAACCTGACGCCGGAGCTAGAAGAAGCAAAGCAGGCTCAGAGAGCTACGCTTGCTGCTCTCTCTTCGACCACGAAGGAGCTGGAGGAAGTCAGGGTTAAGATTGAAAAAGCAAGAGAGGAAGCGAATTGCCTGAGAGTCGCAGCCGTATCGCTCAAATCCGAGCTGGAAGGGGAAAAGTCAACACTTGCCACTATGAGACAGAGAGAGGGAATAGCAACAGTCACAGTTTCAGCGCTTGAAGCAGAAATTGCCAAGACAAAGTCAGAGCTTGAAACAGTTCTAATAAGGGAGAAAGAAATAAGAGAGAGAATGGTGGAATTGCCCAAGGCACTGCAGCAAGCTGCTCAAGAAGCAGATCAGGCCAAGTTATTGGCTCAGTCTGCACGGGAGGATTTACGCAGGGTGAAGGAAGAAGCAGAATTGGCCAAGGCTGGTGCAAGTACAGCAGAGAGCCGACTGCATGCAGCACTGAAAGAGATTGAGGCAGCCAAGGCGTCAGAGAGGTTAGCGTCAGCAGCAATTAAAGCACTTCATGAAAGTGAGACTGCTTCAAGCGTGCTGGATGAGCAATCTGGGGTGACTCTATCTTTGGAGCAATACTATGAACTCAGTAAGAAAGCGCACGAGGCTGAGGAACTTGCCAATGCCAGGGTGTTAGCTGCCATATCTGAAATAGATGCAGCCAAGGAGACTGAGGCACGGAGCTTGGAGAAGTTAGAGGCAGCAAACCAGGAGTTGAGCGCAAAGAGGGAGGCGTTAAGGGAGGCAAAAGAGAAGGCGGAACTTGCAAAGGAAGGGAAATTGGGGGTGGAGCAGGAATTAAGGAAATGGAGGGCAGAACTTGAGCAGAGAAGGAAGGCAAACGACTCTGCTTCTGGGATTGTAAATCCTGCTGGAGGCAGCCCAAGGAGAAGTACCGAGCAGAGGAATGTAGTGATAAACTCTGATGAAGATCAAGATTCCAAGGTGTTTACATCGGAAAACAATGTGGAGAACGCTAACCCTGATCCCCAAATGAAAAAGAAAAAGTCTCTGTTTCCTAAGCTTTTCATGTTACTGACCAGGAAAAAGAAGTAGCTGCTGGGGCATCTGCAACCTTGTTGTAATTACATTGTGGTTTTAGACCACTGCTGCTCTCTTCCATATACCTTTGCCCCCTCCCCCCTTCTCCCCCGGTGTAAAATAATTTTCTGCACATCATGCTTTTGCTGGAAGATGAGACATTTCGGTTGCACAGTTCCGATGAAATCCATCAATGTTGAGTATCACCATCTGGATTTGTGTTCTACTTGTAAGTAATAATTGAGTTTAAAAAAAATTCATGAAGGATTTGTGCTTCACAATAACACAGTTTATAGTATTGTAAATGAATCAACTTGTTCCATCCTGGAATGCGTATGCGGGTGCTGCACATGAGTGTGTTTGCCTGTATTGTCGTATGAATTTACACAGAACTCAACTTGATTGTTCTCTCATTCTGCTACAGGTCAACTTTATGGAGTCAGGTGACGGAACTGTGTGTTTTCCTTGCCTTTTTAAATGCATAGAACATTGGCACGGATGACATGAGACATCACAAGTTCGAAACCCACAGGTGTGCATCCCTTACCGCGAGGCTAAAGCTGGGTATCATCCCTCGTGGGCAAGTGAGACCTGGGGTTCTTACATCATTGAGCTTGCGACTGAATAAGGTGGCTTTTCCTTTGTTTTGCCAGAATTGTTGAGAACAAAGATTGTCAAATTTTAAGGTAATACCGGGGCATGCTAATATAAGCTGTGGGACGGCATAAGTGGTGAAGTCTTCTTTAGAAGATTGATTTCATAGCTCTCATTGCATAATCCTGTTTTTTCCCTCAAGGAACTATGCCAAGTCTGGAATTCAATTTTTTATTTTTTTCACACAGCTAAATCTTCCAAAAAAACGGATGGTCAAGATAACTAAAAAGTCACTCAATTTCGAGGGTTTATTTTTCTTGAAACTGGGTTTTGAGATCTCTGTGTAATTATTTATTGTTGAATGCCATTGTTGCAATTCAAGTATTGTGATTATAATCCCGACCAGTACAGGATCCTATAGTCAGGGTTTGGTTACAAAGAAGGGGTCAGATTAACTATCCAGGTCGGCCTCATGCGGTCTGATTATTAAATGGGCTGGGTATGGTTTGTGAAATTTTATACCAAACTCGGGTCTGACCTGAATCCGATTAAGATCCACAATTTTCAATGTAAAAAACTTTTAAAAAATATTATTTTTACCCAAAAACATCCTGCCTTATTTGATTTTCCACAATCATCCTTTCATTTCAAAATGTTAGAACCAACAAATTCACTCTTCCATCATCTAATGCCTAGCTGTCAGAATCAATGTTGTCAGTATCGGTGAGAATCGGCCGATTCCCATTGTATCAACCAGAAATCGATAAGATACAAGGGTGATTCTGCTTATTTTCTAAAAAATTTAGAATATCGTTTTTTTTTTATGTTTAAATATTATTTTAATTTTTTTGTGAAATGTGTCATTTTCTGGTTGAAAGTTATCCGATTCACTTGGATTCAACTCTGAATCTGAATTGGCCGATTGACCTGAATCGTTTTCAAGGTCTGATATGATGTTCACAACATTGGTTTGAAGGATGGTTTTGCCCTGATTGAACAAAAGGGAGGGATGATTTTGGAGAATGGAACAAGGGAAGGTTCATTTTAGGTTTGCCTTGTAAGGGAAGGATGATTATTGGAAAAAACTCAGTGATGTTATTAGCAGAGAAACTGTTTGGTAGTGTCATTTTCCCAGCGACATGTTGAATATGATTACACTCGCCTGTGTGGCCAGCAGGGTGGTTGTAAGGGTGCCAAGATTAAGGCACCCGATCAAACCCCGCTGGAGCATGGGTGTGTTCGTAGCTTTTAGAGGTGGCCACGTAAAGCAGGATGGTCATGGGGCCTCACCCGGGTTTTTTTTTTTTTTGCTTTGGCGAGGGTTACCCGTCATAAAAAAAAAAACTAGAATGTTTCCCATAAGGACTCCACTCATTTCATAGGGGTGATGGTGTGTGTGTGTGTGCCCGCTAGGCTAAGAGCTGATTGTTGAAGCAGCACTTGCCAAAAATAATGGGATAAATTGGCTGGATGTTGCACTGTATAGCTGCTAAAAATGTTACCAATCATAGCTAGCAGTAGGGATGCACAATGAACCAAGCTGGCTTGAGCTAGGCTCAGGCTTTAAATGAGTCAAGCGTGTACTAGCTCTGAGGCTCGGACTGAACAAACAAGCCGAGTTTGATCGGCCTACCGAGCTCGGTTTGTTTTACGAGTGTTTCAGACTCGCACCTTCCCACCCCTTCTCAAACCCCACCTCTGCCCCGCCCCTTTACCCCTTCTTGAGGATTTTGGATCCCCATCCCAAGTCTTTACCCCTTCTCAGGGAATTCTCAAGCCACATCCCTGAAGTACAACTAGGGATGGCAGTGGACCGAGGAACAACGGGGCCCTGCCCCGCCCCGCCTCACCCTGCTTGGACCGGGACGAAGGGCATGAAATGGGGATGGAGGTGGGGATGAAGGTTAAAATCTATCCCCCTGCGGGGATGGACTGACCCTTTCCCCCGCCCCATCCCCATCTCAATCCCCACCTTTCCCCGCTTTGCCCCGTCCCCAATCCTTTAAGGAATGACTATACACAGGGGAAACGGCCCCCGCCCCGCCTCACTCCCGTTTGGACCGGGGATGGAGGACATGAAACGGGGGTGTAAGTTAAAATCCATCCTCGTGCGGGGATGGAGGTGGGGATGAAGTTCAAATTTTGAAACGGGGCGGGGGTGGAGACCTTGTCCCCCCCCCCGGTCCATCTCCATTCAATTTTGTCTCTTCTCTCGCTCCCATCTCCCTCCCTCTGAAGCTTTCATCCTCCCTCTCTTTCTCTTCTCTCGCATACATTCCCCTCTCACATAGGGTTTCATCTCCCTTCCTTCGTCTCCTCTCACTCCCACCTCCTATCGTCTTTCTCCCTCTTCTCTATTGAGCGGAAGCTGCACCGGAGCATGCAGCTCCCTCCCTCTTGCTCACCCCCATACGCCAGACTCGATTCAGATCCAATCAGCCTCAAAACGATTCAAAAGGGGCCAATTTAAGGTCGATTCAATTCTTTTTGTAATATTTTAAAAAGGGTTAAAAATATTTTTTAGCAATTTTTATATTTTAATGACATGTCATCTGGTGAGTTTTTTTCTGAGGAAACCGATTCACCTACTGAACCGATTTTAACAACATTGCTCCAAATGATAGGGACTGGATTTTGGATCATGTTTTTCAACTAAAAAATATAATTTTCTGAGTCAAAAAAATATAAGCCGTTGATTTTTCATGGCTTATAAAATTGTCTCTATGTGCTGTAATTGGACGATCAAAAAGCCGATTCCCACTAACCGAACTATGTAGATCACAACAAGGTTAGTTTCATGAAAAATAACCAGAAAAAAAAAAAACTGTTTGGGACGTCATGGCAACCTGTCCATATGTTTACCCGTTAAATGCGACACTGAATGGGTTTTTTAGGCTTTTTTTCATTTTATTTTTAAATTCTGACCGTACAGATGTGATCTATGTACTTAATTTTAAAGGGATCAGCTCTTGAAGCATTTGATTCCAAGACATGGGTGGGTTTTTATAAAGTTCGAAAAATCAAGGGTCCAAAATCTTTGTAAATTTTTGAGGCTCCAAACATCATTTTTTTATCAAAAACCCATGATCCAGGTGTGGATTCTTAGTAAATTGACCATGCCCAAGACATTTATGGAGCTGGAACAGCATAAAAAGCACATGAGAAGCCCAAAAAAACCATTTAGCATGGGGTTTAATACCGACCCATTTTCATATATATATATATATATATATATATATATATATATATATATATATATATATATATATATATATACAGCCGTACCTGTGTTTTATGAGGCCTGAGGCAGAGGAAAAAAATGGCCCCCTATTAATAGTAGGAGTTCGGGAGCGGCGCCTCCCAATTTTTTTAAAGAATCAAAATAACAATAAAATTTGCATTCACATTAAACAAATATAATATTCCAAATATTTTATATTATATTAAATAAAAATGTATAAAATATTTATATAAACTACCTCAACAATACTCATTGGCCTTAAAAATGGGCCCCTAAATTTTTTTTTGGGCCCAGGGGCCTGAGGCCCAAGTCTCATTGGCCTCTTTACAGGTCCGGCTCTATATATATATATATATATATATATATATATATATATATATATATATATATATATATATATATATATATATATATATATATATATATATATATATATGGTCTCAGCTTTATATACGTGATTCTTACCTTATAATTAAAATTCGACTTGAACTGACAGGGCAAAGCTGATAAGGCAGGCTCCTTTAATTTGATGGACCTGGACCTGGATCTGGTTTTGAAAATTTTAACCAAATGAGGTGAATTTAATTAGAATCTGACATTGTACATAAGTTTTGATAATATGTGAGGCAAAGGGATGTAAGCGATCTCGATTTGGGTAGAATGTAGTCAACATCAAATCCGACTAATTGGATATTGGTTAATTGGACTGGGGATTCGGATGTAGAAAAGCTAATATGGGTTTTGAAAAAAATACATGTAATCAGATTCAGATATTCATTCGAATCAGATATCTGTTAGATTTTGCTATGAAATCCTAAGCCAAATCCGAATCTGATTACTAATAATACTCAATTTTATTAACCAAAACCAACTAACTGGATTTGGAAATGGGTTGAATATTGGATATATCCAATCTGCTGACATCCCTAGTGAGACATTATTAATCTGATTGGATCAAGCTGGTTCATGGTCAATCATAACTGGATTTGGACCTAGATCCCGATGTAGATAGCTTGTATGAGTATCTAACCATTGGATTGGACCTACATGGGTTTGGCCCAAGTGATTGATAGATCCTCTCAGCCTTCACTAACTATTCTTTTTGAAAAAAAAATGGTCCACTTTCATCTTACTCCTTTTAAGGGTGCATTTGCACCACCATCACAAAACACCATGACTTATAAATTGGGTGGCCGCAGTTGAAAATGAAGGTTTGTTTCCACAAGAAAAGAGACTCAATTCATTTCCATTGCTGCAGTGGGCCATGTGAAAATGCAATGTAATTTCATATGCTATAGAGACCCTCAGGTTTCTGCCACTAATAAATGCACCCTCAGCCTCAGAGTCTGTTTGAAAGGTTGGAAGTGGAGGAAATCCAAATAGTTATGGAAATCAAATACAATCAAAAGCTTGGTAGAAGTTTGCAACAACCAAAGTATGCAAATGATATTGCATGTTTAGATCATAACCTTATAGCACTTGATCACAAGGGTATAATATATATTGTTCAGCGGTTATCTAACAACTGTTTTAATGTTGAGGGTTTTTTGCTAGTCCTTATGATGGATTTGCACAATCTTCTTTTCCTTATGTGATTTTGCAGATCGGTCCCTCCATTTTGTTTAACCTTTTTTTTTCACATTTACAAGAAGAAACCACCCCTAGGATTAGAGACCTGATCGCGCCCGCTGTGCCGGACGTACTTACGATCGTTGTCCTAACAGTGTAAAACTCTGGGAACTTACCCCTTGTCCCCAAGAAACTGCCAGGCTAGGCTTGTGCAAGGGGTGATATTCATGAGATTTGAATCTAGACCACCAGACTAGCAGCCTAGGTCCTATTCCACTATGCCAAACCCCTTTGGAGCTCCATTTTGCTAATATACAATGGGCCATCAACAGTTTGCACTAACTTGCAAAAAACCCTTATTAGAGGGCTAATATACAATGGAGCCATCAACTTTTTGCACTAATATACAATGGGCTCCATTTGGTTAATATACATTTTGCACAATCAGTTAGCCCTTTGGGGCCTCCATTTTGTTAAGTCATCCCCACTTTCTAATGGCAGCCAACCCTTGTTAAAGGACTTTTTAACAAACATCAATAAAACTCAGGTCCGTGGTCAGCTGGTAATAGAAGACCAAGCTGTGGCGGTGTTTTTTTTTTCACACTAAAGGTACGTTTGGTTGCTTGTGGGGTACTGTGTAAATGAGATTCAATTTCTAAATCTCATGAGAACTCTAATATCATGAGATCTCATTTGCAAAGGCTGGCTTTTGGGGGTGTTGTTCACAACTCACTGTTTAGGTTGGGTTGTTTTTGGGGTGCTGTGCAAATGAGATTCACTTTCTAAATCTCATGAGAACTCGAATCTCATGTGATCGAACTAAACTTACACTAAATAAAAAAAAAATATGTTCATTTTAGTTCATGCCAGTAAATAGTCATTTTGGCCCTCAAATCATGATATTGTCTGGAGATGGCAGTGGACCGGGGGACAATGCCCCGCCTCGCCCCATCTGGACCGAGAATGAAGGGCATGAAACAGGGATGAAGGTTAAAATCTATCCCAGTGTGGGGATGGAGGCAGGGATGGACTCAAGTTTTTCCCCGCCCCATCCCCGTCCCAATCTCTGCCTAGCCCCGCCTCGCTCTGTCCCCAATCTTTTAAAGGATGACAATAGACTAAGGGGAAACGGGGCTGGCCCGCCTTGCCACCCCCCCCCCCCCCCCCGCCCGTTTGGACCAAGGATGGAGGTGGGGATGAAGGTTCGGATTTTGAAACGGGGCAGGGGTGGAGACCTTGTCCCCCGCCCCGCCGAGGTCCACTGCCATCCCTAATATTGTCTACCATCCTTTTGACAAAAGGACCTCTTTGCACTAACGTCAGATGATTTTGTAAAACATGCTAAGGCATGAACTTTTTTTTACCAATTGCTAACAATAAAGGAATTATTTTGGGAAAAAATCCTTAATATTAAACCCCATTAAGTATTTTAAGATTTTAAAACTTTAACTTGCTTTCTCACTGATTATCATGATTGTGCTGTACACTTGAGCATGACAACATGATGTTGATAGCGTAAACATGCTGCTTGGTAAAAGTTACCAGTGGTGTCATCTCGGGGGATTTATAAACATAAATTACCCAAAAGTTAAAAATTGTAATTTCTAGCAAGTTTTTCATCAAAACATAAATATCATGTTTTAAACACAATATTTATGCTTTTATCGGCTATTTATCATGAAAAAACAATGTGGTTTTATTTCTGAATAATTTTTCTTTATTTTTTCTTATAAAATGTTATTTTTTATTTCCAATAATTTGTCAAAAAATGTTAGATTTAAAAAAAAATCAATTTCTCAATATTTTGTGTTTTTTATTACTTTTGTCACTATGCCTACTAGAACGTGGAACGGTAGCTTGGGCAACATACCTCCTCAGGATTTTCTTGGTAATGAAAAATCTCATAATAAATTAATTTGTTGGAAAGATATTGAAAGATCTTAATATATTTATGAAAAAATATGAAAACATGTAAAAATATAAAAATACAAACTACAAAAAATATAACACAGTTTTTAGTCTAGGTTGTTTTTGTTTTCCTGCAGCTTACTTTGTACAGTTGTGTCCAGAGTCTATTTTGCTTTGGTTGAGTCTTGATGTAAGTGTCGAGTCATGTGTAACTTTTTTTGGGTCACCCTTGTACTTTGGTTTAGGTTGATAAATACCTTAAAGGGTTAGCCTATAGATCTAAACTGTAATGTGCCCTTAGGCAAAATTGTGAATAGATGCAAATGTGTGGAGCTTTCTTTTGTTCACCCTCGTTGTGATATTGCAATTTCTCTCCCTCTCTTCTCTATCGCTCTCTTGCACTCTCAATGATCAAAGCTTTCACAGAGATAAGCGAGCGATCAAAAGGCTTGCAACGGTAAGGAATGGTTGTCACGTCGCATTGGCCTACTGAAGAAGTAAGATCGTGATAAGTGGTACCAGAGCTCATTCTTGACCTGGAAAAGGTACTTAGGAGTTAGTGTCGAACGACGCACCGATAAGCCGTGATTTGTGAGCAAGACATCATGATGCCCCAATACAACTTGTGTTGCACCAAAGGTAAGGCAGTTGCCGAAGTTGAGGAGATGGGTTTACCTCAAGGCCACGGGTAGATGGTCGAGACTGTCAATAGACTGGTAGTTGATGTGACTTCATATGAGGAAGCAATTTCACGTGCAGTTGAGTCATTCGAAGGACTGGATGACGAAATGATGAGCCTGTGAGAGCAGGTAAACTTGCTAATAGGACAGTTTACTTCGCTGACTACGATAGTGACCACCCTACAAACTGAAGTTAAGGAGCTTCAGTTGAAGAATTGCACTCTGCAGTGAATAATGGCCCTAAATGATGATAGGCCATCAAAGATAGATGTGTCGAGGCCAACAAATTTTAATGGTTTCAGGGATAGCAAGGTCATAGAGAACTTGTTGTTCTAGGTGAAAGACTACTTGGACATTCAAAATATATTGGCCGAAGTCCTTAGGGTGAAGACAATAACAACTCTACTTGATGGAGATGCTATAGCCTGGCGAAGACAAAAACATAGCGACATGGAAAGAGGGCAATGCATAATTGATACATTCGAAGCCTTCAAAATTGAGCTATGAAACTACTTTATGTTGATGAATGTACAACGACATGCTTATTGGGTGGTGTCAGAATTGAAGCATATTGGACCCTTAATAGACTACATCAGAACGTTCTAGAAGCTCATGCTAGACATACCTAATATACCGAATGAAGACAGACTCAACTGGTTTATTGTGGGACTACAGCCTTGGGGACAGTCTGATGTAGAAAGGAGCAATCCCAAGACTTTAGAAGATATGTATGTGACAATTGAGCGACTAGTGAATACACAACGCAAGTCCTTCACTCCATCGACTAAGGCTGAGAAGAAGTCAGACCACGGAGGCAAGAAGAATGATCGGTGTGACAATAAAGGTAAGGCATCGACCAACACCATTTTGACAAGAGGCAGAATTATAAAAAGCACAACAATAACGGTAACAAAGGGTCTGTTGTGACTCGTTGGTTATATAGCGATAGGCACATCGCTAGGCAATATTCAAAGCGCCTTGTGAGAGATGACGAGCAGGCCAATGCAGTGCAGAGAGAGAGAGAGAGAGTAGTAATGTCGAGGTCGTGCAGCCCAGGATGGGAGCCATGCAGACCATCAACGCAGTTAAAAGTTGCGCAACCAAAAGCATGCCAGTTAGCAAAGAACTCATGTACCTGAAAGTCATTGCAAATGAGAAGCCTACTATGGCAATGGTAGACTCCAGGACCACGCATAACTTCGTCTCGCGAGAAGAGGCAGAGTAGTTAGGCTTAAAGCTTGGGCCAAAGTAGAGGACTATCAAGATGGTGAACTTTGAGGCCAAGTCAATCCTTGGTGAAGCAAGGGATGTGACTATCTAAATTGGGAGTTAGGCCAGCAAAGCCAACTTCTCAGTGATGTCCCTGAACGATTTTTAGATGATTTTGGGCATGAAGTTTCTTTGCAGCCAGAATGCGATGATGTTGTCGAAGTTCAACTTGCTAACAATCATAGGGTCAAACTCTTTACACACGGTGCAATGCCTTACTCTTGGAGGCAAGCCTTCAATGCTATCAGCGATGCAATTGAAGAAAGGTGTCAAGGAGAGAGAGCAGGCATTCCTAGTTGTCGTGCGCATCGAAGAAGAGAAGGTAAAAGCAATAGTATCGCTTACCCTTGTCCCACTATTGGCTAAGTTTCGGGGAGTGATGCCCCCAGAATTGCTAAAGCGTCTACTGCTGAGATGCGAGGTCGACCACAAGATAGAGTTGACCCCTAGAGCAAAGCCCCTAGCCATGGTCCCTTATCGCATGAGGCCGACTAAATTAAAGGAGTTGCACAGACATCTTAGTGAGATGTTGGAGGCAGACATTATTCATCCATCAAAAACACCATTTGGCACCCCAGTGCTCTTCCAGATGAAGCATGATGGTTCCAAATGACTATGTGTGGATTATCGTGCATTGAATAAGGTCACGGTGAAGAACAAGTATCTGTTGTCACTAATAACAGAATTGTTCTACCAACTAGGCAGTGCCTGTGTCTTTTAAAAGCTAGATCTATGATCAGGTTACTGGCAAGTGAGGATTGTCGATGGTGACGAGCCTGAGATGACTTGTATCACTTGCTATGGTACCTATGAATTCTTAGTGATGTCATTCAGGTTGACTAATATGTCGGCCACATTCACAATGTGTGATCATTGCAAAAATTTTCCTTTGTTCCTCTTTTTCTTCTCTTTTCCTCTCTAGCCTCTATTCCCTTTTTGAAGGGGAATAAAAGATAGAAAAGAAGAGAAAAGAGAAAAGAAAAGAAAGAAGAGAGGAACTCTTTTGCAAAGGTCTCACTTGACCTAAAAAAATATTCTAAAATTACTCACCTCCGTTTTTTAAAATTTTGCGGGAAAATGGAGAGACAAGATTTGCTCGTCGGTACGAGGATCAATCGTTCCTAGCACCTTTACCAGGGGTAATTGAACCAAGGATCAAACTTATGTCTTTTGCTTTGCTTAAATATTGTCTAAGAAATTATTCTAAGTCAAAAATGCACAAAGAATCATGCTTGTGTAATGCAAATGCAAAGATATATGCTTTTGAAAAGAATAATTTTTAGAACTTTTAGGATTATCCAAGTGATTTAGAAATTAGTTTGGAAATATTTTGAAGAAATGGTTTTGAAAATTGATTTGGGAAAGTTAAATTTTGACTCTAACTTAAAACTTGAAATAGATCTGAAAGAAGAGACTTGAAATTCTGAGTCTTGGAATAATCAGAGATTTGAAAATAGATCTTGAATTGAAAAATGAAGAGAAAAAGAGAATTGGAACTGAGATAAAATTTAAAATAAAAGTGAAATTTCAAAGTCAAAATGAACTTTGAATTTGATTCTCAAAAATCGATTTTGAAAAGAAATTTCGATCTTGAGCCTAAATTCAGAACCTGAGACAGAAATTGAATTTGGAAATTGAATTTAGACTTGAGAAATAGATTTGAAGATAGAGTTGGAATTTGAATTTAGAATCAAGGTGAGATTTGGAAATAGAATTTGAAGATGGAATTGGATTTAAGAAATCCAGATGAAATTTGAAAATGGATCTTGGATTTGAGAGATCCAGATGGAATTGATTTCTGGAATTGGAAGTAGAATTTGAAATTGGAATTGGATTTGAAGAATCATGATGGATCTTGAAAAAAATAGAATTGGATTTGAGAAATCAAGATGGAATTGGATTTGGAAATGGATTTTGGTTTTTGAGATTGAATTCAGAATCTGGAATTTGGATTTGAAATGAATTTTGAATTTGATATTGAATTTATGATCTGAAATTGAAATTGAACTTAAAATAGAAAAAAGATTTAGAAATTGAAATTTTCATTGGAAATAGAATTTGAATTTGGAATTTCAAAGTTGAATTGAACTTTGAAATTGGATCTAGAATATTGAATTGATTTGAATCTTGAATTTGGAAATGAATTTAGAATTCTAAAGTTGAATTAAACTTTGAAATTTGATTTGGTTTGGAAGTTGAATTTTGAATTTTAGAGATGAACTTGAAATTTCAAAGTTTGAATTAAACTTTGAAATTGGAATTTTGAATTTTGAAATAATATAGAATTGAGAATAATAAGGTGAATTTGAATTTATAAATAAGAATTGAAGATTGATTTGAGAAATGAGGAAGACATTTAGAATTTTATCTCAAAAATTACTTGGATTTTTAAAGATAACTTGAAATAATTTAAAAGAATGAAATGCAATTCTATCATAAATGATGCATGATTTAAAACAAATTTGAAAAACTGGATATTGAAAATCATATTTCATTCTTTAGGAGAATTGAAATAAGATTGAAGATATAATACTTTAATGATTATGGTCACAAATGTATTATAAAATAATCTGTATTTAAATTCAGATAAAGAATAAGATATATTTTGGTGCCTTTATAGAGTTTTGAAATGAAATTAACTTTCAATATATCCTGACTATGGCCATAAATATATATTTTAAGTTAATTTACAAGTCAAACTCTGATAAAGGAAGAAAAATTTAAAAAATATAATGATTTTTTAAAGAGACTCAAGTGTGGATCCAATGTTATTCCATAAAAGATAAAAATCCTAAGCATTGTTCACATTTTGACTATGGTCATCAATGTGAATCATTTGCTTAGAATTAATTACCGTTTATTAGAATGGTGCACGTGCCATTCGTGTTTCGCCATGGTGGATTTTTTAAAGTAAAAGAAAAATAATATTAAACAAATGATATTTACATGCTCATACATTTTATTCTAAGCTGGAAATATAAAATTCTCATTAGTATCTAATTATTACAATTCTGAAATTGAACTTGAAATTACAATTCCTAAACTATGAAGGAAAGTAGCATTTTCTATGTAATTTCTGCAAAATAAGGTTAGCATAAAACAAGATGCAAAATATAGAAGCAAATGAGAGATATCATGGCAAAATCAACATGCATATAGCTAAGTGTGATATCTATATTTAATAAAGGAAGTGTATATATACATGTGCATGGATATGCCAATGAGGGAAATATATATACAGATATATATATGCATATATCAATTAAGGAGATGGATAGGCAAATGTTCATGCTGAAGGGAAAGTATAGGTTTTAGAGTGCCTATGTGGTGTGCTATATCTATGAGAGAGTGTTTGTTAGGATGCATGCAAAAAGTTCAGAAACTTGATAGAGAACTTGCAAAATGATATACAATGATGATGTTGGGGAGGAAGATGGATGGATGATGAGCGACAGGTTGATATGAGGTTATGTTGAAGAGGCTGTTGTAAATGCAGTATGTGGAGTATATGGATGGCGATGGATGCAATAAGTCACAACAGTAGTGAAGGAGGTGGTGACAGTGTATTGATATGTTGTGCAGCAGATGAATGGGCTGAAGGGTGCCATAGGTGGTGATGACAGCAAGTAATGTGCAGGTATTATGGTGAATGCCAAACAACGAATGGACACAAAGGGTTGTTTGATGTGAGTTGTAGCAAGAAGTGAAAGTGGACACTGCGCTGCTGCAACTACAGTGATAATGAAGGAAGTGGAACTTTTCAACTGTGCATTACATCAGCTGTTATGCTGAATGTGAGATGGGTAACAAGGCTGGAAATGTATGTTGAAGGTGGTGGATAGCAGGGGATTGAGGATACTATGAGGAGATGAGAAGACATATGCAACAAGTGGCTATGATGGGAGTGACAACAGGGGATTGTGAGAATACAGGTGGTCGGTGGTAAGTGTTGACAGATGGTGAATAGTATGATTTGCAGGAAACACAAATGGTGAAAGATGATAAGTGAGAAGGTGTGATGGGGGTTGGAGGTTGTTGTAAGTGCTATGAGGTGAATGTAGGGTTGTGCATGAAATTAGGCAAACTGGGAGAAGAAGATCGACAACTGATGCTTGTCAAGCTGCCTCCCAAGACTTCTATGCTCGACTACTTTGCCAATGCCCAATGCTAGGCCCACAGACGATGGAGATATGAAGATAGGTGATGGTGCTATAACAGTGTGACAGTGGAGTGAGAGGGACAGCTAAAGGGGGTGCACACAGGCAGTGGGTGACAAATGCATGTATGTGTGTGTGCTGCAAGGTGAAGGAGGTGCGCAAATGAGATGTTGCGGGTTGTAGCTGACAGAGAAGGTATTGTGAAGGGTGTACAACAGTGGATCAGTGTGTTGTGAAAGTGGTGTATAATATAGGATGCCCTTTAGCCTCTCTGACCCAATACTGACAGTAACCAAATACCCATATTCAAACTTCCCGTCAATAATTCCCTTTTCAGTACGATTTGTAGACAATGAAGAACCTGCAGTTCTATACTTTTTAGGTGATGTGCTTTAAACTTATGATGCCCCAAGTAACGCAGCTGGATTTTGTGTTGCACTTGCAACCAAACAGCCTTGGGCTCGAAAAAAAGTGAACATGTTCATAGTGGTGAAGCAGAGAAATGTAATATCTTCACAAGGCAAAAGATGCATTGGTAATAGTGCTAGAAAAAAAAAATGAATACAGGGATCAAATCCCTCCACTTCCTATCTTTCATAACCTTCTCAAAACCACCTGGGGATGTCACTTCCATAAAAAGCTGATGTTGATCTAAGGACTTTCCTCCCATAATCGACACCATAAACTTTATTCCCATTTTGTTATGGGGCTTCTCAAGTGTCTCCATGAGGAGGGCTCCATTTGCTGCAGCTTCTGAATAGGTTACAGATGGTAGAGGATGCAACAACATCTGTAGACTCTGAAGGACCCATGGATGCTTATACAAACATATTATATTCAAGAGGTGTTTGAAAGAGAACATGGTGAATGTGTGTGACTACTATTCCTACTATACGAGCTCATGCAGGCATACATGCTTGAAGGGTGACTGTAAATGCAAAGGCATGAATGATAAGCCAAGTATGCAGGAAATGGCATAATATAGTTGGCATGTATAGTAGGCTTGCAAAACATAAAACGAATCTATAAATGCCAACGCAAAAGCAAAGGAAAATGCCAACGCAAAGCCATTCTGCAACAGGAAAATGCAAAGTGATTGAAATAATGTAAAAACATATAGGGAGGTACCGACTCTAAAATGAAAAAACCAGAGCAATATGGGGTGACATAACACCAATCAGATTAGGATCACTGAAAGAGGAAAATCGCAAAGGGTTTTGAGATAGAATCAGAAGGAAATGATGATCATTGATGCTCTGAATAGGTTACATGAGAACATATAGATTCTACAGATGCATTAATACATTTGCAACTACAAGAGATGAAACTTTAAACTCCAAATTTATAATTTAGAAATAATATACAAGCAATAATATTAATGCCGAGCAAAGGCAATGAAATGAAATTAATGGGTGTTGCAACAAATAAAATGGTAAAACGACACAATGTAATGCATGCTTGACAAAAGATACATGATGTTGTTGTACTGTGTAAGGGAGATGCAACAAGGAACCTTTTAGAGAAAAGCAGAAAAATAGCAATAAAAATAGAAAATAACGAAAAGAAAATGAGAGGGGGGGGGGGGGGGGGGTCGCAATACAGCAAGTAAAGAGCATCCCATCGGACATTGCATGACATCCGATCCATTATGAAAATCATCTGCGATGCTGATGAGAATTTCACAATGAATCAAATAGAAATTTTAGCAGCAATCCAGATCGGGTGATGTCTTGCAGCAAATCAGAGCATAGGGAAAACCTGCCCGATTAAAGTAAACGCTCAGATCTACCTTCACAACATATCATGAGCTAAATGATGAAGGCAAAAGATTATCGAATCTAAAGTAGCATAAATAGATATTTACACTTACATAAACTGCAGAAATTCAACAGGATAACTTGTGAAAACAGGAAGCATGCCATACGAATGCAGAAAAAAGAATTGCAAACCATGTAAAACACAAAGAAATATCAAGGGAATTCAGAGATGAACTATAAAAAAGAAAACTGTTGGAATGTGGATATTTCGTTAATATTGCACAGCATATGCGAATCGATATTTGCTATATACAGAATCGATGCTACATGGGTGCTCTAATGGGGGAAGAATCAGGAAAACTCATAGAAAGTCAGAAATAACAGAGAAAAAATGCAAACCAAAAATCAAAGAATAAGAAAAAGAAAAAGAATTCCGAATAGGAAATCATACGCAAACAGGTAATGAGAATGAAACAGGAAGATCAAGTATAAACAAATATTCAATTGAAGATTCAGAGAAACTTGTAAACACAAAAGGATTGTTGGAATGAACATTCCGTTGATGTCACACAGGGTGGATCGATCCTGCTATATGCAGGCCGATCATGCCCTTGGTGCATTATGATAAAAAAAATGAAACAGGGTACCACTATGAAAAACAAGGAAAGATTTTTTTTACAGAAAATCGAAAGAGGGAGAAGGTGGTTACTTACCTGTAGCTATAGGGGGTGATCGACCTCCTTCAGATTACTTGTTTGCAGGGATTTTGAAATGATCCCTTCAAAAGAGGGAGGAGTCTCTCTATAGGACCTTCTCCAGAGAAAAAAAATGAAAGAAACGAGAAAGAATATACTAAGAGGAAGGAGAGGGATCAGATGTGTAGTAGGGTGGAGAGGTGAAGGCGATGAGGATGAAGGGAGCCTTCAACTCTGTTTTATAACAGAAAGTCGTTAGGCTCCTTTCGAAAATGATCCCTCAAATTTTTCAAAAATTTTAAAATGGTGGTTGTATTTTACAAGGTTTTTCAAAAAGAGGGTTTAAGGCTATTTTCTAAAGAAATCCTTTGTGTGTGTGTGTGTGTGTGTGTGTGTATTAAAAAGAAAAAATTAAGAAAATGTGAGGACAACACGAAGATTTAAAATAGGGGATCCAAAATGAGGTTTTTTGAAAGACTTTTATAAAATATTTGTTTTGAAATTGTAAGTTTTTCTGAAATAAGGTTTTTTATAAAATATATGATTTATTTTAGAAAATGAACCTCAAAATGGATTTGGATCCAAGGTTTTGAGAAAATATTGATTTTGGATCTCAAACTAAGACTGGATTCAGATAAAATATCTGAGAAAATACCATGAATTGATTTTTTTGATTTTTTTTAAGAATAGAAGACCCGGGATCATAATTGGATTCCGATATCAGATCTGGGTCTAAAATTGGGTCAGCTATGAAAATTGAGTCTGGATTCCAGTGAATTCGAGAAATAAATAGATTTTTGATTAAAAATTGACCCGATTTATTCAGATGATGTAGTTAGGGGTAAAAAGAAAATTTTTGGATTTTT
The DNA here is from genome assembly GCF_984573655.1 of Nuphar pumila. NCBI lineage: Eukaryota > Viridiplantae > Streptophyta > Magnoliopsida > Nymphaeales > Nymphaeaceae > Nuphar > Nuphar pumila. The sequence goes on along the minus strand of NC_143252.1, from coordinate 136,881,813 downwards.
TTGGAAAATTTGGGGTGTTTACACAATGTTGATGAATAAGTTCTTCTACCCTTAGACAAGTTTGTGGTAGTCTATCTCAATGACATCATGATTTACAACAACAACATAGAGAAACATGTCAAGCACTTGCGAACAATGTTTCAGGTGTTGAAGGAGAATGACCTATATGTCAAGCGAGAAAAGTCTCTTCGGGTAGGAGAAGATCAACTTCCTTGGCCACGTTGTAGGGCGTAGTTTTTGTGCATAAATGGGCAAAAGATAAGAGCCATCCAGGAATGGAATCCGTTGACCAAGATGCCAAAGTTGTGGTCATTCCTTGGCTTGGCCAATTATTATTGGTGATTCATCGAAGGTTACTCTCTTATTGTTGTGTCCCTTACAGATTTACTAAAGAAGAATCGGGTATGGCTTTGGACAGGAGCCTCTCAAGACACCTTCAATGGCTTGAAGAAGACCCTGGTGAGGGAACCAGTGTTGCGGTTGTCGGACCACTCTAGACCCTTTAAAATTCCTACAAATGCCTTAGACTTCACCATCAGTAGAGTTATTATGCAGGAAGGTCATCTAATTCCATATGAGAGCCGAAAGCTAAATGATGCAGAGAGGTGCTACATAATGCACAAGCGTAAGATGATGGCCATTGTGCACTGCCTCAGGACATTGTGTCACTATCTTCTGGGTGCCCAATTCATCGTCAAGATGGACAATATCACCATGAGCTATTTTCAGACATAGAAGAAACTGGCACCCAAGAAATATTGATGGATGATGTTCATAGCTGAGTTCGACTTCGCTTTGGAGTATAAGGTGGGGAAGACCAACGTTGTTGCTGACGGCCTGAGTCGCAAGGCAGAACTAGCGACTATGCAGGTGAAGTCTTTCAAAGTTCACTTGGAGGGCGCATTGTTGGACCACATCCGTGAAGGAATGTAGCAAGACACAATAGCGCAACACCTTATCTTTCTAGTGCAGACGAGAAAGACTCAGCGATTTTGGCTATGGGACGACCTCCTCGTAACTAAAGGAGGACACATCTTTGTGTTGTGGTGGAGAAGCCTTCGCCGTAAGTTGCTTGAGGAGTACCATGATACCTTATGGGCTGGTCATCCAGGTCAGGAGTGGACCTTAGCACTCCTTAAATGTAGTTACTATTGGCCGCAGATAAGAGACGATGTAGAGGGGTACGTGTGAATGCGCCTCGTCTACCAACAAGATAAGGAAACCAACCAAAAGACTATCGACCTCCTCGAGCCTCTACCTATCCCAGAACGTCCTTGGAAAAATATTTTTATAGACTTTATTGTTAGCCTGCCGAAGGTAGATGGCTTCAGTTTCATTCTGGTGGTAGTGGATCGTTTCTCTAAATACACTACCTTCATCCCAGTTTTTAAGGAGTACCCTGCAGAGAAGATTGTGAAGCTATTCATAAAGCATGCGGTGAAGCACTAGGGTGTACCAAGAAGCATTCTGAGCGATTGCGATGCTCGCTTCATGGATAAATTTTGGCATGAAGTGTTTCAGCTACTTGACTCTGATATGCTATTTTCAATAAGTTTCCACCCACAGATCGATGGGCAGACGAAGCACATCAATGGGATATTGGAGCAATACCTCAAACACTTTGTTAGTACTAATCAGAAGGACTGGGTAAAGCTCCTGGACGTGACCCATTTCTGATACAATCTTCAGAAGATCAAGTCTTTAGGCCACAACCCATTCAAGATAGCCACGGGACAACAGCCGCTGACACTGCACACTCTAGCTGTGTAGAAGAAGGAAAGGTCATCCTTTGCCTATTAGTTTGTTTGAAATTGGAACAAGCAGACCGAGCTGGCAAAGGAATTTTTGCACAAAGCGGCCAAGATGATGAAAAAGTGGGTGGACAAGCATTGCCAACCTGTTGGGTTCCATGTTGGAAACTAAGTGCTGGTGAAATTTTACCCAGATCGTACAAGTATTTTTTGTGGACGGTACCGCAAATTGATCAGGAAGTACGAAGGACCATTCACCATCACCAAGAAAGTGAGCAACCTAACGTACAAGCTAGACTTGCCTTCAGACTTCAAGGTTCATCCAGTGTTTCACGTGTCAACTTGAAACTGTTCTATGCAGATGAGAGAGATCTGAAACGTAATGTGCCACAACACGCTCTTATCCTATAGAGGGCCCTGACAGCACAATGGGTCGAGAAGTATCTCAACAAGATCCTTTGCCACAAAGTCAATTACTTGGGCGAAGCAAAGAAGTACCTAGTGTAGTGGGAGGAGACAACAGAGCCAACGTGGGAACCAACATTCTGCATGAAGAGCCACTACCTGGCCGAAGTCAGAGCATACCACGAAGCAGATGGCGCTGAGGGCAGCACATAATTTGAAGGGGAGAGCTTGTTCCCCTGTGACCTACTTTGTACAGTTGTGTCCAAAGTCTGTTTTGCTTTGGTTGAGTCTTGATTTAAGTGTCGAGTCACTTGTAACTTTCTCTGGACTACCCTTGCACTTTGGTTAAGGTTGATAAATACCCTGAAGGATTAGCCCGTAGATCTGAACTGTAATGTGCCCTCGGGCAAAATTGTAAATGAATGCAAATACGCTGAGCTTTATTTTGTTCACCCTCGTTGTGATTGCTTTCGAGTGATTGCAACTTCTCTTCTTCTCTTCTCTATCACTCTCTTGCACTCTCAATGATCAAAGCTTCCGCAATGACAAGAGAGCGACTAGAAGGCTTGCGGCGGTAAGGAAGGATATCGTGTTGCATTGGCTTACTGAAGAAGTAGGTCCGTGACAATTTTAGTGCTCTAATTTAATGCTTAGTATAAACCAAACTTTATGTATTACTCTTGGCAACATGTTATGAACAACTTCTCAACTTTGGTCATGTTTAATGTAGAAACAACCACTGTTGATCTTCCTTTAACTGCTACTACTCATTTGAGTCTTTGAAAAAAAATCAAATTGGCTAAACTTTTAAGCTCTTAATCCCATGTCAAAGTTTCAATTAATTTCATAGTTCTTGTGCACTGCATTACTTTATAAATCTTACTAAATAATTAGCTAACGTTTGAAGACTAATATAATACAACAAGCATAAAAGGTCTTGGTCTCAAAAGAGCTGAAAATATGGGCAGACATTGAAATAAGTGATATTACAAATTTTTACTATAAATCATGAGTAAATGTTTGTGGAGGAAGTATTAGGGCTACAACCCCAAAGGGGTTTGGCATAGTGTGATGGGCCCTAGGCCGCTAGGCAGGCAGGCTAGGTTTAAATTGCATAAGCATCACTTCTTGCGCAAGCCAAAACATGACAATTTCCTAGGGGCAAGGGGTAAGCCCATGGAGTTTTACACTGCTAAGACAGGGACGATAAGTATGATAGATTAGGTGATTGTCAAATTACTTTTGATTCGACATCTTCATTGTCCATTGCTTCATCTCATGAGAACTCCACAGACTTTATGCAATTTGTGGATGGTGAGGATGCGAAATCACCTGCTATCGTACGACAAGCAAAACTACCACAGTTAGGTTTTTGTTCCCGAGGGCGGTTTCAATATCAGAAAAAAGTACTAGAGCAAGAAAAGAAGTTGAACTCATGTTTGTCGTGTCAAGAGTTCATCCAAACTCATAAAATATGCTCAGCGAGTTGTAACATAAACAATTGCTAATTGGCTTGGCTCAACTAGTGTGAGCTTGTCAAGTAAAAAATAATATATTTTAGATATTATTAAACTATTTCTTACGCAAAAATAACTTTAGGATAAAATCTTTTTACTTCTTAAGTCTAAAATAATGCATTTTTTCTTACTCTTATTTTTTCAGCTCTAAAACAATATATTTTTTTCTGTAAATAGGCCAGCTTGAACTTAGTTCATTTAATTCGTGCTCTTTATGAGCTCGGACTTGGTTGGCTTACCACAAGAATGAGCCAAGCTTGAATACTTGAAGGTCCACTCGTTCAACTAAAGGGATTTTCAAAGGTTTGTTTATGGAAGTTATCTTTTCACAACTATTATTTTGACTTTTTTTGTTTATGTATTTTTTTTTGTTTTATAGTGATCACAAAATCATCTATATCATAAAAATCAATCTATGATAGTGAACCAATGAAACTAATGATCTTTAAGGGGTTGCTTGATTGTGTGTCCTGCATGTCGCGTGAGACACCGTAATCAATTGGATCACATTATTTAACAAATGTGGGATGCGACAGATGCGTGAAACACCGTCCACTACATCCAGAAAATGGCTTAAATATTGTTCCACCTTCTGTTACGAAATGAATAGGGACAAGAGGAACAAAGTTTTAAAAAAAATGAGACCCACCTCGACGGGGGTGCCCTTCTCTCCCATTCTCTCTTTCTCTCTCTTGTGCAGTGTTCAGATGTATAGAGGGGCAAATGGTGTTCCGGCTGCCGGTAGAGGTGAGGGTTGTGACAAGGCCGGCGGAGGTGAGGGCGGCAACGAGGCTTCATTCCTCTCTCTCTCTCCCTTCCTTCTTTTTTTTTTCTTCTTCTTTTTATTTTATTTTGAGGTTGATATTGGACACTTATTTGTTGATTAGGTTTTTTTTCTTTTATATTTTTTTTAATCAAGACTTTTCTTTGATTTTCATTGATTATGTTTTTTTCTTTATTTTCGTTGATTAAGGTTTTTTTATTTTTATTGATTAAGGTTTTATATGTTTAATTTATAGTTTATTTTTCTTATAGTTTAAGGTTTTTTTATTTATTTATGATTTTTTTCTTGTATTTAGGGTTTAATTATTTATTTATAGAAAATATGAATATGAATTTTTATTTTTATGTTTTTGGTTTTTGGTTTGTATATAAATATATTGTATTTTGGTTTTTAGTTTTTGGTTTGTTTTATGAATATGAATTCTTGTATGTTGGTTTTTGGTATAAACATATAAATATGATTTATTTTCTTGCATTTTTTGTTTTTAGTTTTTATATAAAATGAATATGAATATGCATTTTAAGGTTTTTGGTTTGTATATAAAAAAATATAAATTTTTATTTTTTTCTTAAATTGCCCATTTGTCAAAAAATATAATTTTAAATTAAGTTTTTTTATAGTTATTTTGATTAGGGTTTTCTTTGATTTGATTAGAGTTTTTACTTTTATTTTTTATGATTAGGGTTTTGAATCACATTTTTTTAATTAAGATGTTTTTTTTATTTTTGGGTAATTAGATTCAATTCGAGATCTATATTCAAGGCAAAAATCCATAATTTTAGACATACCTTCATAATTGGATCTATATCCGAGCAAAAAATTCATAATAAACTTGTTAAAACATGTAAAATGGTGGGCAGATCAAGTCATTCGATCCAAAATAAAGTAATTTGAACCATTATCCATGATTGTTCAAGTTGTTCGCACATCGTCATCAAACAACATACAATTGAAATACAACATCCAGTACGGTCTAAACAAACTTTAGACTCTGAACATAAATTAAGGAATGAATAAAACCAGTCTTTTGTTAGTTTTGTTCTTATGTTCCGTGATTGAATAGACAAGCCATCAAACATGCCCTAAACACCTTATTATCTAAAATCAATTACTTTTGTTTATCATTAAATATAGTTAAAGTTCACCCTTCCTTAATTTTTCATGCTGTTTTTTCATTTTTTTTACTTTGAATGAAATGCCACAAAGGAATATCCACATTCCCCACCTTGTTGATAAAAGAGGAAATGAGAAAAAAAGGAAAAACTCCCATGGTCAAAAGGATGCCACTAAACTAACAAACAGCCAATTAGTTGAGGAAATTATTCAGAACATTAATTTTTTCCTAACACAAAAATTATATTAAAAAAAACCATCTAACCAACGGAAGAAGAGAAGTGCTCTCTCTTTTTCTCTTCACTCTAGTTTATTTTTTATTAAAAGATTAAATAAAAAGTGAGGAGAGAGGGTTTCACAATTAAATAAAAAAGGGGAGAGTGGGAGAGAGGGGGATTCACTCTGATTTTATCTTTTATTATTCACTCTAGGTTATTTTTTCATCAAAAAATTAAATAAAAAGTGGGGAGAGGAGGATTTCACCCTAATTTTATATTCTTTGACAAATTAATAAAAAAAAGGGAGAAAAAGAGAAATTTTATTTTTGATTAAAAAATTAATAATCTTTTTCTCTTTAGTCTAGTTTATTTTTCATCAAAAATTTAAAGAAAAAGGGAGGAGAGAGGATTTCACTCTAATTTTATATTAACAAATTAAATAAAAAAGGGGGAGAGAGAGGAATTCACTCTAATTTTATTTTGTATTAAAAAAAAATAATGAAACAGAGAGAGAGAGAAGCGAAATAGAAGCCAACAAAAGCCCCACTTTTCTCGCGCTCTCTCTCTTTCTCTGCAAAGGGCAAACGTCGCTTAGGGATCATTCCCCTTCGATCCTCCTGCGCGGCCGCCATTCCCACGACCCCAAAGCAACGTCTTCCCGCAGCGGTACCCACCTCTGCCCTCCAAAACCCCATTTTCCCACCCCCCTCCCCATTTGCTTCTTTCTCTCCCTCCCACTCTTTTTTCTTTAACTTTCTAGAATTGATCCGCTGGGATTTTGATCTCGGCTCCTAAACACACCTCCAATTTGAAATCTTGGCGATCCAAGCAGTCTTTTTACCAGATTCGATTGTCCCCTTGTCTGGCCGCACGTTTTGGCCTTCGATTCTTCGCGGGTATTAGGGTTTTAGCTGTAGATTTCAGGGTTTTCTTGGGGTTTAATCCCTTGGATTAGAGTTTCGAGGGTTTTGGCCTTCTTCTTTGGGGCGGGTGTGAGAGTGGTCGGGGCAGGCCGGCTGCGATCCTGGGTTTTTTCATGCTGTGGCTGAGCTCGGCCGTCCGCGAATGGTGAAACCGGGCCCGGGCGTCGGGAGCAAGTTCGTTTCTGTGAACCTGAACAAATCCTATGGGAAGCCTAGCTCTTTGGGTGGTGGTGGGAGGGGTCGGATGTTGGGCCATGGGGGCATGGTGGTTCTGTCTAGGCCCAGAAGCCTGGTTTCCTCCGGGCAGAAGGGTCCTCGCCTCACGGTACCTCCCCCCTTGAACCTGCCGTCCCTAAGGAAGGAGCATGAGAAGATTGATCCATCTTCCAGCGGCCTGATTGGCGCCTCTGGACCTGGTTTGGGCTCTGCTTCGTCAGGCATGGGCTGGACGAAGCCACAGCCTTTGCGAATTGGTGAGGGCGAGGCTGGGCAGCTTTCTGAGGCGGGGAAGACTGCCCCTTCTGGTGCGTCAGCTGCTCACCGCGTGGTGGGTTCAGCTCGGGACGATGCCGGCTGCAGGCCTAGCGTGTACATGCCACCAGGAGCTCGGGCTACCGGAGTTGAGGCGCCAGTTCTGCCAGCTGATGGGTTTCATCCCGTAGAGAAAGCGGTTGTGCTCCGGGGCGAAGACTTCCCTTCGTTACAAGCTTCTCTGCCTGTTGCCCAGTCGCTCTTGCGGCAGAAGGACCAGCAGAAGCAGACTGATGCAGCATTGAAAGAGCAGGGACTGAGGCCCTCGGATGGAATGTTGAATTTGCCACTGTCGTTGTCCATGCGTCCCCAGATAAAGCCTTGGGCTAATGCCGGTAGTGCTGATGATAACGGTGGGTTGGACGGAAAGTCTGCATTTTTTAACGATGGTGAGAAGACAAGGAAGGACGAGAGGATCCTGCCTGGCCCGCTTCCCATGGTTAGATTGAGTCACTCTTACGATTGGGCGGATGATGAACGTGACACCAGTTACCGGCCAGAACACAACAGGGATCATGGGTTCTCAAGAACCGAGATTCATGGTAGGAAGAGAGAATTGGATGTTCCTAGGACTGGGATGCCCCGTGGTGGTAGTAGTAGTGTCTATGATCTTTACTCATTTCATAAGAGTAGCTCATTGAATGCATTGACTTCTGATCGAAATGGTCGAGATACCGTCTTTCTTGATGCTGGTAGGGTTGCATTGAGGGATACCATTCGAGGAGATATATATGTCAGAGAACTGCCTGGTAACAGAGGTGGAAGAGATGAGAATCCATGGAGAGGCTTGCCTGCGCGAAAAGATGGCGTTGGCACCAGAGATACAGGAATGGAACAAAATGGAGGGAGTTATATGAGGCCATCTCTAACTTCGAATATCCTGAAAGATAGTAAGATTGATCGAGCACCATATGGGAGGAATTCATTACAGGAATCATCCAAAGACAGTGCTTGGGATGGTTCTGGGGTGTCTGTCAATGTCAATCAGGATTCTAGGTTCAAGGAGTCTTTTAACAGAGATTCGTATGGACAGTTTGGTCGGAAGGGTAACCATTCTATGGAAGCAGTTGGCGGCAGAGGCACTGAACAAGCTTCTCAGAGCAGACAAAGTGATCTCTCCAACCGGCTTAGAGGTTCTACTGGTGATGCTGTTCATAACACAAGAATATCTAGGTCCTCATTTTCTTCAGGGACAAAAGGGTTCCCTATTAATGATCCAATTCTTAGTTTTGGCAAGGAAAAACGTTTGTTTTCACACAATGGGAAGCCATACATCGAGGACGCTTTCATGAAAGATCTTACAAGTTCTACTTTTGATGGTAGAGATCCTTTTGCTCCTGATATGAGGGTATTCAAGAGGAAGGATGTGCTAAAGACTGCTGATTTTTATGATCCTGTAAGAGAGTCGTTTGAGGCTGAACTTGAGAGGGTTCAGAAAATGCAAGAGCAGGAACGCCATCGGGTGCTTGAAGAGCAGGCAAGAGCCCTGGAGCTTGCACGGAAAGAGGAGGAAGAGAGAGAGCGGTTGGCCAGGGAAGAAGCAGAACAGAGAAGAAAGCTCGAAGAGGAGGCCAGGGAAGCTGCTTGGAGGGCAGAACAAGAGAGGTTGGAAGCTGCTAGAAGGGCTGAGGATCTGAAGAGGGCACGGGAAGAGGTGAAGAGGCATATGCTCTTGGAGGAGGAGAGAAGGAAAGAAGCAGCTAGACAAAAGCTTTTGGAGCTGGAGGCTAGGATGGCAAGGAGGCAAGCTGAAGCCTCAAAAGATGAAAAGTTGAAGAAAACAAGTGATGAGAGTATCCCTGGATCACTGAAAGATAGAGAAAATTCAAGAATAGTTGATGTGGGTGAGTGGGAAGAGAGTGAGAGGATGGTGGAGCGACTTACAAGTTCTGCATCTTCTGAGTCATCTAGTCTCAATCGATCCTCTGATACAGGCTCTAAGCCACACTCTGCAAGAAATGGTAATGCTGCTGGCATGGACAGAACGAAGCATGCAGGCTCTTGGAGAAGGGATGGGCATGATAATGATAGAAGTTCAGCACTGTTCATGCAAGATAATAATCCACATCGTGATGTGGTTCCTGGGGGAAGAGGCTTCTCGAGGAGAGAATCATATGGGGGGCTTGGATTTATGTCAAGTAGAGGATTCTCAAAAGTTGCTGTACCGGAAATGCAGATGACTGATGACATCTCTCAAATGAAAGGACCGAGGTGGAATTTTGCCGTAGATGATCACTACAACAGGGATTTGGATAAAGATGTAGAATATACTGAGAATTCAATGGAGAAGTTTGTGGATCTTGGGTGTGGACAAGTTCACACTCGAGGTGGTCCTCATGTGCCATATGCAGAAAGAATATTTCAGAACTCTGATATTGATGGGATTCCGTTTGGGCGATCACGGCATTTTGTAAGACAGCCTCGTGTTCTTCCACCTCCATCACTGTCTTCCATCAATAGAATTTCTTTAAGTATCAATATTGAACGGTCTAGCTCTTCGACCTTTGTAGATGGTGAACCTGAACACCAGCTTCCTCTACTTAAGGATGCAGAATTTCTTGAATCAGATTATGGAAACAGTCTTCATCAGAACAGAGAGCAATCTGACTTGGTGAACAAGATGCCAGAGAACACAGTTTCCATGAAGGAAAACGAGGATAAGAACACGTTCAGGTGTGATTCTCAGTCATCAGTGTCAGTCTCAAGCCTGCCTAATTCTCCCGCTCATCTTTCACATGGTGACATAGAGGAGGGTGGGGATTCAAATGCTTTGCATGCTGACTATGAGCAGATTGCTATGTCTGACAATGATAATGTTGTGTTGGAATCAGAGGCAGCAGACAAGGTCATCACTGCATCATCAGGTTCAGCATCTCCTGGTGAAGAAGATTGGATAGCTGAAGACAATGAAAGATCACAGGAGCAAGAAGAATATGATGAAGAGGAAGATGCATATCAAGATGTAGATGAAGTACATGAAGGAGATGAAGAGAACTTTGACCTGGCAAAGGATTTCAGAGATTTGCATCTTGAAGAGCAGATTCAAACAGGTGTGCTTATTCAACCAGTTTCGTATATTGAGAACTCAATCGAGGTAAATAACAATGATTTCATTAAAAGTGGAGTTGACTTTCAACAAGTTTCTCCTGATCTTGCACCACCAGACTCGAGATTATCTGAGGCTTCACTTGCATGGGTGGTTCAAAATAGTAACGAAAATGACCAACAACCTAAGATAGACCCATCTGGGTTGCAGTTCTCATTCTTATCTTCATCGATTCAAGAAACTGAGAAGGCACTTCAAGATTTGGTTCTTCAACCGGTGAATGCATCCAAAGAACAAGTATCGTATGCTAAGCATGTGGATAATGAAATGGAACCATCTGATTCTGTCTTATCTGGTCAGCACCTTCCTACATCAGTGGCCACATCTGCATCTTCTATCCAAGCAGTGCAGCCAGTTACATCTGCAGTTTCATCTATCCCAAGCCAGACAGAAGTCCCTGTTCAGGTGCAGTTTGGCCTGTTTTCTGGGCCTTCCCTGATGCCATCACCATTGCCTGCCATCCAAATTGGGTCGATTCCGATGCCCCTCCATCTACACCCTCAGGTTGGACCATCTCTTAGTCAATTGCACCCTCCTCAGCCTCCCATGTTCCAGTTTGGTCAGTTAAGTTACCCAGCTCCGATCACTCAAGGAATCTTGCCAATAGCTCCTCAAACAGTATCTTTTGTTCAGCCAACTGTTCCAGGACATTATTCTATAAGCCAGCAGACAACAGTGCCTCTACATAGTCAGCCTGGTCACGAATCTTCACATAGCACACATACAACAGATAAAATCCCCACAGATCATCTGGAGAGCAAGCAGTCCTTTGCACCAAAAGTTGTGGAGCTAAGGCAAGAAAATCTAACCACTGAACCCACCACATTGCCAACAATGGAGAATATGGAATCTATCGGTGATAAGGCTTGCAGTCATACTGGTAATTCAATTTTTAGTGCAAACGACTTAAGATCTGGACTGCTGCCTAATGCTGGGGATCAAGGCGATGAAGTTGCAGTCACAAAGAAGATGCATAAACCCATGATTAATAGCAGGGATCCACAAGATCAAATTCATGGAGAGCCCATCTTATCTAATGCTTTTTCTGGTGAAAGAGCTACCAGCAGAAGTCCAGCTCCTGGCACAATATCCAGTAATGGAGCTGGTATAGTTGTCTATAATGTTAGGAATGCTGGTGTTGCATACCTGCATCCAGTACCTGAGGTTTCTCGTGTAGGCCCTAATAGCTTTAAAAGAAGGGGTCAGCGAGCCATTCGCCACAATGAGTTCAGAGTGCAGGAGAATGTTGATAGAAGGCAAACAGTTGCTGAGGATTCTGCTAGCTATGCTGGGCAACAGGTGTCAGCTTCCAATATGAGAGTTGCCAGTGTCTCCTCAAAAGGTGGGGGAAGGAAGGATTTTGTTGCACAAAAAGCCACCAAGCTATCAGTTCGATCTGAAAGCATTGAAAGTTCAGGTTATACTAGTTACCATGCTATTGATTCTGGAGGCAAGATAGGGAAAACACTTGGTTCTGAAACATCATTGAAGAGTCTTTCTTTGGAGAAAGGTCCTCGTTCTGTGGGCAGGAACCTCAAGAGGAACATAGGACATGAGGAGGATGTTGATGCTTCTCTGCAGAGTGGCGTTGTGCGTGTTTTTAAACAGCCAGGTATTGAGACACCTAGTGATGAAGATAATTTCATTGAGGTTAGGTCAAAGAGACAGATGTTGAATGACCGGCGTGAGCAGAGGGAGAAGGAAATCAAGGCCAAGTCTAGAGCTGCAAAGGTAACCATTCCTCCATCCACTCGTTATCTGATAGAAGCTTTCTGTTGTTGTCGTCGTTATCATCATCATCATCATCATCTCCTTTCTTCTTCTTCTTGTCTCTCACTTCTATCTACATGCAAGTGGAATGAAACACTTTGGCTTAGATGTGAATAATTTCTGTACCAGGGATCTCGGAAACCTCGATCTGTTTCAAAGAATGATGCAAGGTCATTAATTTCTAGTAAGACCCCTCTGTCTTTGGGTTCTGATGGTGGATCATCAACACCAAATGGGCTTCGTGGTGAACCTGCCATTCCTGATGGAAGGCATAACAATGTTGAAATGCCATTACCAATTGCTAGCACTGTTGCATCCCAGCCTCTGCCTCCAATTGGTACACCTGCAGTACATGCTGATGCTCAAGCTGATATAAGGTCCCTGAATATGAAGTATGTTTACCATCTTCAGTTAGCACTCCCCATTTTATTAAAGATTACTAGTGCTTATTTTCCTACTGGATTCTTCTTCAGCTCTCTTCAGTCAAGTTCCTTCCCAACTATGCCTGGTCGGGGAGGAAACCTGGTTCAGGGCTTGTCATTCGAGAATAGCGATGTCGTTACGGATGATGCATCAACCTCTTTAGGTGCTTGGGGTAATGTACGTGTTAATCATGTAAGCTTCTAGTCTTGGAAGGATCATTCTTTTTTTGGTTTTCTGTAACTCTCCAATTCTTTTATAATCATATTTTGAGGTTTTGGTAGTCTTTCTTATGACAACAACTTTGTTGAGGAGCAATTTCAAGGGAATGAGGTCTCACTAGGTTGTTTATTAATCATTGTATTTTCTAGCTACCTTTGTATTTGTTTCTTTGACATGCTATTTTTGGTAGCCAGTATAGGATCTAGGGATCTTTTTCCCCCATATGATCAGTTTTCGGAGTGCATGTCACCTCTATTGCAATCTTTTCTTTTGCAATGTAGGTGTTTTAGAGGTAGACTTCTTCCATATATAGGTGAGCTTTCCCGTTATATAACATCAACGTTAGGGAATTTTTTCACTCAACTATTTAACTGTGGGAACTATACCATATTTTATTTCTAGACCTTTTACCCTTTTTTTTGTGGAGTTTTGCATACTCCTTGTGGTGCTTTGGAGGGCATGCAGGGTCAGTTTTTTCAGCCTTTCTAGTCCCCATTCTTCTGCTTTTGTGCTTTTATATTCTTTTTTCAGGCATGGATTAGCTTATAACCATGTTTCCAAGTCCTTTGAATGTACAAGAATATATGGCCATGTCAGGTATTCTTGTATTTTTCTATATTCTTCTCAAGTGTCTAAACTTTGCAGGATTTTTAGTTACAGTGGATTTTATTATCTACAAGGAATACGTAGAAGCAAAATTGGATGACTGGAACTACATGATGTCCCTGTTCAAGTTAACGTTCAAGGATTTGTGGCTCACTTTTTTCGATTTCTTAAATAACCCAAGGGAACCTATGTTTCAAAGCAGTTTTGACTGAAATGTTAAATTTGAGTAGGTTTGTTGTCATAGTAGTCACTACTATGGCAATTTGAATGCTCTGGGATCTGCATCTGACCTCCCCTTCTTTATTGCCCCCATCCTGTCTGCTAACAAATTTTTTCTCCAGGTCATGTCATTGATACAGAACCAACTTGATGATGCTATGAAGCCTGCAAGTTTTGATGCTCGGGTTTCTCCTCCAATTGATCATAACAGCTTGGTTCTGGAAACTAGCAAAGGATCCACCTCAATTAAAGCACAGGATAAATCATTCCCTGCTTCAGCAGGCTCTCTTAATTCGCTCCTTGCTGGAGAGAAAATTCATTTTGGTGAGGATATGTTTGTGCTCACTTCGTTGGATGATCTATCTAAGATATGGCTGGTCAATTTTCTGAAATTGTCTTCGTTTCAGGTGCTGTTACTTCTCCCACCATCTTGCCACCTAGTAGCTGTGCTGTTTTGAGGGGTGTTTGCCCTTCTGTTTCGTGCATGTCAGATGTGTCAATTGAACAGAAAGTGACTGCAGCAGAGGGTGATTGCATGATCTTATTTGACAAAGCGAAGCATTCTGAAGAGTCTTGTGTTCAGCTGGAGGATGCTGAAGATGAGGCTGCGGCTGCTGCTTCAGCAGTTGCTGTTGCTGCTATCATCAGCGATGAGGCAGTTGGAAATGGTCTAGGTGCTGGTTCTGCATCTGTCACTGATACAAGAAGCTATGGAGGTGTAGATGTTTCTATGTTGCCTACGGGAGGTATGAGGTCTTTGCTCACTTCATTAAACAAATTGTGTATCTGCTGTTGATGCTTGGTTGCAACCTGCTGTTTGTTGATGTGATATTTTCATCTTATTGCAGCTGTAGCTAGCAGTCTGCCATTTTCTAGTCAATCAAGAAGTGAAGAATCCTTTTCTGTAGCTCTTCCTGCTGATCTTTCTGTGGAGACTCCATCCCTATCCTTATGGCCACCCTTACCAAGTCCACAGGGCTCTTCCAGTCAAATGTTGTCTCACTTTCCTGGGGCACCACATTCACATTTTCCTTGTTTTGAAATGAACCCAATGTTGGGTGGCCCTGTTTTCACTTTTGGTCCACATGATGAGTCGACTAGCAGCCAGCTGCAGGCTCAAAAGAGCAATGCATCTGGTTCAGGATCGCTTGGGGCCTGGCAACAATTCCATTCAGGTGTAGACTCCTTCTATGGCCCTCCAGCGGGCTTCACTGGCCCTTTTATTAGTCCTCCTGGGGCCATCCATGGTGTTCAAGGTCCTCCCCGCATGGTTGTTTATAACCACTTCGCTCCAGTGGGGCAATTTGGGCAAATGGGTTTAAGATTGATGGGCACTGCATATATTCCATCAGGGAAGCAACCTGATTGGAAGCATATCCCTGTATCTTCTACTGCAGTGGGCCTTAACGATAGCAACATCAACAATGTCAATATGGTGCCTGGTCAATGTGATGCCAGCATACCTGTGCCAATCCAGCATTTGGCCCCTGGGTCTCCACTTGTGCCAATTGCATCTCCTTTGGGCTTGTTCGACATGTCACCATTCCAGGTAGATTAGCAGATTATCATAGTGCATTATACTTTAGAAATGAGATATTTTGACATGATTGGATTTATAAGTCGGTGATATTGCTGGTATTATGAAATTTCCATTTTTGTTTCTGAAAATATTACCAAAGTGAAGATTATAGGTTTATTAAAAATGCATTACTCATGGTTTCTTTGTTTCTGTTAATGTCATGATTTTATCTTTATCCGAATTCAATCATACATATGGAGTAACTGACAATGTGATAAACCTATTTACATTGCAGCCATCTGCAGACTTAGCAGTGCAAGCTCGTTGGTCTCATATTCCTGCACCATCCCTTCATTCTTTTCCTCCTTCAGCTGGTATATCAATGCCACTGCAGCAATCAGAGGTTCCTCCCCAACAGTTTAACCATACAACAACAGTCGAGTCAAGTGGGAGTAGGTTCGATGAAGGCCGACCTTCAAAGCCTGCAGATAGTAATAAAACATTTCCAACAAACGATGCAGCATCACAGTTCCCTGATGAATTGGGATTGGGTGATGCATCATCTGGCTGTGGTTCTCTTCCTGTTCCAGCTAGCAGGCCCAGTTCCTACAGCATTGGGAATGTTAAGGGGCAGAATAGTGGCAAAAACTCGTCAAGAAGCACTGCTACTAATGTTGGTGAGGGCAGTGGTATTGGTGATAGCAGTAATAATGTCAGTGCCACTACACATGGAAGCCAAAGTTCTAGCTCTACGTTTAAGCTCCAGTCTGCTCAGCCTCAAACTTCTTCAGCTCAATTTCCTATTGGATACACAGAACAGAAAGGTAGAGGAGCAACACAGAAGCTGGGTTCCAGTAGTGAGTGGCCACGAAGGACTGGATTTACTGGCAGGAACCATGCTGCAGGGGGGGATAAGAACTTTACTGCTGCTAAAGTGAAGCAGATCTATGTTGCTAAGCCAGCATCAAGTGGTACATCAGCGCTTTGAATAGATGAATATTAGAACTAGAAAATTCCACAGCGTGTTGCAATCTACACCAAGTTGATTAGTTGGGAGAGAAGCCTATTGGTGCCGAAGCCTTGTAGTTCAGTGCAAGGCATGGGTTTTAGATAAGTTGCCTCCTATGTAAGAGCTGTATTGGCTCTGAATTGGTGGTGTGTATTGTTAGTCAGTGAGTGGGGAGAGGGAGCTACACATTTTTTTCCCCATTTCGCTGTATAAGCGTTCTGCCTATCTTCTTGGTCCAAACCAAGCGTTTGTTGCAGACTTGACGATGCGCAGAGCAATATTGGTGTCTGCTTATGCATCTTATTCTTGAAAAATTGTTTGGAAATACGCAGTGTTCTCTGTATGGAGCACTGTGGATGTTTCTTTACCTAATAATATTTTGTAATTCTGATCTTTTTGAGATATTAAAATGGTATATTACAAGGCTAAGAGGTCATTTAGATGATGCAGGAAAATGAGTTTCTCATGTCTTTGAAAACAGTATTACCATTTGAAGGCTTTTGGCTGCCATTTTATAAAACATTGTTATGAAAATGGTGTTCGAGGAGGAAAATGATGGTTTGGAATAATGGTGATGGTATATATTTTTTCTTGAGCCTTTGTTTGTCGCCTTTCTTCCAGGTCCAATCTTACTGTACATCACCGTATATCTCATCTTCCGCACCCCCATTCGGGCATGGAAATGCTGTACAAGGTGTCTCTCTATCATCCCAACTAATTTCCTGCCATATGATGCCGTGAAAATTGCCCAAAAAAGGTGAAGAGGAAGATTTTAAAGTACCAATTTGAGTGAAGTTTATGCACGAAAGAAGAGAGCTTAATGTTAAAAATTTGGAAATGCTGAACATGTACAAATAGTGACTGCATGACCTGTAATTACATTAGAAACAGTACAAACGTACACCTCTCTCTCTCTCTCTCTCTCTCTCTCTCTCTCAGTTTATGACCCCATGGAAGAGAGAGTCTGAATAACAGTTGTATGCCATGGATTTGAGAGGTGGGCAACCAGATTATCAATAGGACCAGTATGTGTTAAAGAGGCTTGAACAAAAATGCCAAGCATTGCAATCATTGCCAGTCGTCCTGTCACAACACAGTAACCATGACTAATTAGCAATCAGCTATCTTGAATTGGTGTGCCTACTCTGGCTAGAGAGACCAACCATTTTTTATTTCTTTGAGCTTCAATTCATGAGCTTGGTCAATGTCCTTTGCCAGACCTAGTGGGTTGAGCAAGGGCCCCCCTGGATAGCTGTTTTCATTTAGAAAGAGCGATTAGTTCGAAGAGTGAGAGGTGCCTTTCTTTTTTCTGGGTTTTGATATTTGTTTATTTTCCTTTTCCCTTCTAATTTGGTCTAGGCATATCCATCAGAGAACTCACCCTGGTGCCAATCCTTCGAGTGCGGCTTCTAAGCCGAAGAATGACCCTTCTTTTGCTTGTGATCCGGGATTAATGAAATCCATGTACCTCTTGGTCTCAACAAATCTGACAAAATGGATAGAGGATTAATCCTTAATATGCAGTTACTTGACTAGATATTCAGACTGGTTGGGTCACTTTACCCCATTAGAAGCAGTTGAACAATAAATAATGTCTTTGTGCTTGCAAAGTCGAATTTTACTGCTCCAGCTTCATACCAAACTGGTAGATCTTTGATTCCCGTTACTCGGAGTAACTGCAATTCTTAGGAAAAAAAAAATCAGCCGAGGGGTAAGCCCACCGAGTTTTACACTGCCAGGACAGTGACCGTAAGTACGTCTGGCAGAACCAGCGTGGCTAGGTCTCTGATCCTGGGGTGGTTTCTCCATGTAAATATAAAAAAAAAAACTAAGAATCAAAGAACAAGTTAGATATGTCATCAGAAAGGCCTGAAATTATTGATCTTGGAACACACCAGTTGAACCAGTTTTTCCAACAGATTTTCTCAGCTCTCTTTTCACAGAAATGTAATTGGGTATCTCAGACTAGGAGAACTTTTTGCCACCAAAGTTATCATGCTATAACAATCTTCTTGAACTTTTCTGCATTCTCTGAAAGGAAAAAAGTTATTTTTTTTAAGAGGATTTGATTATCTGAGAAAGCAAGCCGATTGCCCCCTTATAGAGAGGAATTTGGCTACCTCAGACTTGGAAAATTTCTTCCCTATCTGAAGGAGAATGATAATTTGATCCATCATCTCTCTCTCTCTCTCTCTCTCTCTCTCTCTCTCTCTCTCTCTCTTGTTTGGAAGAACACCTCAAGCCCCCATTTTACCAGTGCTAGTGTCCACTGAATTGTACCAGATATACTCACATCAGTGAAGAGAATTCCTGCCACACCAGCCATTGCAAAACGAGCGTGCACAAGCTCTGCCTGAACATACCATCTTAGACTTTTTGGGTCTTCCCCTAGACCCAGTGGATCAAACCCAAAATCCCCGGCCAGGCTGCACCAACAGACCAACATTTGTTATAGTTACCTATCAACCTCTTCCATTCTGACCATTTCACTAAACGGCACAATCTCTCTCTCTCTCTCTCTCTCTCTCTCTCTCTGTGACTTGAGGTCGCTTAAAATTCAGACCAAGAACATTGGTTTGCAGAGAATTACGAGTTTTCTTCTCTCAACCTTAACAGTTTATGTTCGCTGGAAAACTTACGTGTCATCCAAGTGTGGAGGAGGATCCAAACCAGGAAGCCAAGAAGCCCGCTGGGCTCGAACTGTCGTCAGCCTTCGAGGACAGTTAATGGCAGCAGCAGTATTGAACAGCCCATGCCGGTGGAAGCCTAGATGATTAATCGACGAAGGATAGCACAACAAAGAAGGGTAGCAGCAGTTACAGGCAGAAACCATCGCCATCGCCATCACCATCCCTTAGCAGTAGTCACAGGCAGAAACCTCACCACCAATGCTTGCAGTAACAGCAGCAATGCAGAGCCACAGATTTTAAACAGTTAAAGATAGCAACGCCCTCCTCACCATGCTTATTAAAAGTTATTGGGACCCAATTAGCCTTGCTCTTCAAATCTATCGCCCTCAAATAAATCGCCCTCACTCGTTAGATCCGAAACCTGAGGTCTAAGGCTGGTAAACAAGCCGAGCTGCTCGTGGCTCGGCTCAGCAAGCTGAATATGAAAAATAGGTACTTGGTTCATCTCGCCTCGTATAAGCTCGTCAGGTAGTAAGAAATATATTTTAAATATATTTTCCACAGTTTTTTATAATCCTATTTCTTTCAGTTCTAAAACAATGTATTTTTTCTATAAATAAGCCAGCTCGAACTCTGCTCGTTTAACTTGGGTTGATTATGAGCTTGAACTCGGCTTAGCTCACCACAACAATGAGCCAAGCTTGTCTCGTTCAGCTTGTTTACGGCACTACCGAGGAGCACTGGACACTTTAGGAGTTAAGGTATGTTTGAATCCCCTGGATCTCAAGACCCAACGGATCAGATTTAATGCCTACGCCCCAATCAGAATGATTCAAACATTGAATCTGAGATTCAATTATACCATAAATTCACGAATCTTCCCCAACTTGGGCACAAGGCCAAAGTCATAAATCAAAGCCCTGCCCAATGGAATTGATATGTTAAATCATAGATCAGATAAATCTCAAGGATTGGACCTTGTTTTGTTGAGGCGTGGTTAGGTGATCGGGGTGAATACTTTACAAAGTACTCAGGCCATGCAAAACACAGAAAATCGCTAATGGTTGCCGCGATTTTCTCGTGTGTAACATATAACGCAGAAGATCTTTACATGCACAGCAATTTTCTGTGTTTTGTGTGGCCCAAGTACTTTGTAAAGTAGTCAGGCCTGACCACTTGATCTGCTCTGAGTTTTGTTGCACCAGTCATGCAATTGAAAGAAAGCAAGGGCCAGGAATGTCAGACCCAGATATGTACCTGATTCCAGTCCAATATCTTCACAAAACTTGCCCACTTTCATCCACCAAACACAATTTCCAGCAAAAGCATATCCTAGGCCGTACAAGTCAGGTACAAACACATTCAGATGATAATCACATAACAGTGAATTTTAAGAATGTTCTAATATTTCCTTTTTTCATAAAAACAATCGTTACAAATGAAGTTCCCAGAGAATTGAGAGTTCAAACCAAATGAAAAGGATCTACTGCATTTAATTGGATAATATCATACGCTTCTGCATGAACATAAGCAGCACAGGAGAGGACAAACATGTAATATGGCAATGAGCAAAAAACATTCAGTTTACAGAAACACAACACAATCTTCACTAATTAAAATGCGAACAAAATAGATGTCTTTTAAAGAGAGAAAAAAGTGCAAATGCTATTCAAATACATTTGGAGAAATCCAGAAGCACAGAAAACTCCAATCCATGACAGGCGTCTTTGCTAGCCTCACACTCAAACAGGCATGAAGAAGATTCAGCACCCAGTGAATCATCTTTTATTTGATATGCTGAAAGAACTAACTTTCATTGGTGTGGCAACTACCAGTGGAGCTTCTGGGGAATTGGTTACAGCAAACTTATCATGCATGAAGCGACTGTCTACAATTGATTCATCCTTGAGAACAATCTTGTAGCAATAGCAGCTCTTCAGGCCTTCTTGATTATGGTAACAATCGTGAGCACTGTTCTTCACCTGCTGGAAATTCCATATAACACTGAACTTGCCGACGCTAGCAACAAGATGCCGTTCTTGTTTCCCACCCTCAGTAATCTGCAGAAATTGTAAAATCATACATCAGGATCAGGGTTCATTTAGCCTTCACAGCGCAACTCAGCCATACTGCAAGTAAACTAGAGGCAACAAGAAACTATCCCTGGTGGACAGGGGGAGAGTACTGAAGGAGTTTTACACTGCAGATGCTGAAACAGGGCCACAGTCAACGTGGCACCTCTCAGCCCATAACGGCATGTCCAGACCAAAGCAGTGGTTTCTCCCCGTTATATAAAAAGAAAAGGAAAATGGGTAAACTAGCCTTTGGGCCAAAAGTTTTGGTGATAGAACAAATGCACCTGGCATAAGAGCTGACAACATGATAAGATGAAAAGAGATTGGCAGTAGCATAAGCCAGTTCACGCATATTAGTTCCAAAAAATAAAATAAAAAAATAAAAAATAGCATTATTTTTCATGCATAAAAGAGCACTTAACAAGATCATTGAGAGGCTAACAATATCGGTTCTTTGTCAGGCAGCTAAACTAGAAAACTCTTTTTCTATTAAATTGTCAAGCAACAGTGACGTAAGAGTTTGAAATTTCCACAACCACAAAAGAGCCCTTTCTTTTTTAAGCAACCTCTATTTGGAGAATGATTTCTCCCAGCTGAGGGTTTGAAGAAACAAAGTGCTTAGCTGTCTGCTGCTACCAGTATGTTATGAAGGTTTTCTCCCAAAAATTTCCTTCAAATTTTCCGTTCATTTTAAAATATCCACATTTTGTACATGAGTAGCACAACAAAAAGAAAACAAAGACTCTTTTATCATTAACACAAAAAAGTGACAAATTGACAGTCATAAAATGAATTAGTCTACTCTTTTCTAAACCTTATAAATGAGATCCTCAGTTATTTCTGATGTTGCTAAATCAAAATTCCTCTTTTATACTTTGATCTTTGAGTGCATCAAGTGAATGATGCACAAATAATGAGAGTAACCTGACTTCTTACCAGAGTTACCAGTCGAGGAAGCGGGAGTGGGAAGCGATACGGGAAGCGGGAGCGGGAAGCGAGGCACTTTAAAAAATTTAGGAAGCGGGGAAGCGTGGGACCACTTAGAAGAAAATTCCGAACCGTCTCGGAAACGACCTAGGAAGCGAACCGGAAGCGACCTAGGAAGCGAACCGGAAGCGAGGGGAAACGAAAAAAATGAAAAAATGGGGAAGCGAGGGGGAAGCGAGGGGGAAGCGTGGGGGAAGCGTGGGGGAAACGTGGGGGAAGCGTGGGGGAAGCGCGCTTCCCATTTATGGGAAGCGCGTTTCCCATATATGGGAAGCGCGTTTCCCATAAAAGGGGGACGCGCTTCCCATAAAAGGGAAGCGCGCTTCCCAAAAAAGGGGGACGCTTCCCCTCACGCTTCGGAAGCGCGACGTTTCGCGCTTCCGAAGCGCGCTTCCCCTTTTGCCTAGGCGCTTCCGGTAACTCTGCTTCTTACTGCCTGTTAGGCCTAAAGAGGTGCAAAGAACAAAATGATACCATGATTTGGAATGGTTGAGGAACCATAACCATTAAGGATTGACAAATGCAAAGACCAGGTTCAAGTTTGTTTCCAGCAAAAGGCCGATAGAGTGCAGCCAGTCACCGTCTTTGCCGGCTTATGCACTTAACAAATTCACTTAGGGCATGTTTGCTTTGGTCACAGGTAGGGATGAACAATATCATCTCTGAAAGTAGCTGTGATTGCTGGTCACAAGGTCAATGTTGTGACCAACTTTCACAAGATTCAAGGCAAGAACAATCACAACTTGTACTTTTCTCATGTTTCACTAACCTTGAGAAAGCGTGTGACTGTGATTTACAATTACAGGACCTTGAGAAATACAAGAGTCACAGAGCATTGCAAACATGCCCATAGTAGAATAAGATAGTGACAAAAGGACCAAGGGCTGTGTTACCCAGTCACCACATCAAGGCTTGAAGAAAACTAGACAAAGAACACATATATAAAGAGATATCCACTCCACAGCCACAGGGCAGACAGAAATAAGACAGGGTGCCCATATGCTACCTTCTCTTGCTCCTCCCTTCCCTTTGGCATCTGGCGTACGCGATCTCGGCCATGTCCTTTTAATGTTCTATGACGCATATCACAGAAACATTTTGTGATGACCCTCTGTCTGGGTCATTGTAGCATGTCTTGCCCTAACAAGAATGATATTTATAGGAGGATGTTTGGAGTGAAAAAGTAGAGATTAATGCTTTCTTGTTGAAGCGACAAACTATTACTGCACAAATATCTCATAGAACAGAAAAAGAGAACTGCAAAAAGGAGATAGTTTTAGAAGCACCCTTTTTTATTTTTTATTTCTTATTGAGGACAAAATCCCGACAATTTAGATCACTGATAAGCATTTTCATCCATCTTTTTCTCAAAAGACTACCTTAGTGTCACACGACACTACACCTGATTTTAATCTAGACCCTCTTCGTGCCTGAAGAAGCATTAGTTTCCATCTTGATGAGTAATTGATTTCTATGAATTAAGCTTCCTACAAACTGTTCAAATTTTTGATATAACAAAAATATGGGGAGGTGCCACAACACATTTAATCATTAGACAGTGAAGCTTTCGTTAAACTATTGCAAAGTAATATAAATGTAGTAGACATGGGTGGGACAACTAGATAATCTCGTAATTTGCTTTGTAACTGTAAAAAGTGAGGTAAATTTGATAAAATAGCAAGTAGATTCCATGGAACCCACTTGGAAGACAGAGGATATAGAAAAGAAATTGTGAAAGGGGAGGGTAAGACCCACAAATTATCTAGTTCAAGTGTTTAATACCCACTTTCTTTTATAATATCTTCACAATACAACACCCACACATGCACACTGTTAAAATATATGTATATATATATACATATATTATGTTATACACTGTTTGTAATAAGTAATTCCCTTCAGGGGCATCTTCATCTTTTCCCTTCATTGTAATAAGTACTGTCCACTAGGGACAGTTTTGTACTTTTCCTTCTTTTTTTATATTTTTGTCTTTTTATATTAAAGAAGGGGCTCTTTGGTCCTTTGA
This sequence comes from Nuphar pumila, assembly GCF_984573655.1. Lineage (NCBI taxonomy): Eukaryota > Viridiplantae > Streptophyta > Magnoliopsida > Nymphaeales > Nymphaeaceae > Nuphar > Nuphar pumila. Next base: position 136,857,982 of record NC_143252.1, on the reverse strand, counting down.
ACCAAATATATGTTGGGAGTCCCAATGGTCATAAATATGGCCGTTGGGAGCTCCCAACAACCCTATTTGGGGGCTCCCTTTTCTCTTGCATTCTATACATATGGAACTTTTTGTCCCTATTTATCAATGCTTCTTCTAAGCATTTAAGTGCAATAAAAGTTATATTTTTTTTATGTTGATTGTGTTTATGTTCTAGACTCGTTGAAGTCTTTGTATGCACTTTTGTGTACCTTCATGCCTTTGTATTGTCCTTTCTTGGACTTGTGTATGTGCTTATGCACCTTGTTTTCTAATTCCGCATACTTCATTACACACATATCTTCCATTCAAGGCTCACAATGACCAACACTTCACACCATTGTTTGACACCAATGCTCAGCAGTTTCCAAGTAACATAGCTTATATATGTAGGGAAGTGATGCACAATTTCCTTGTTTTCTGGAAATAGTTGACCGCAAGGATTCCCCAAAAATGTGTAGAATAGAACCCCCCTTAGTAAAATTCTGTTTCAATGAAGACAACAAACAAATACAGTCTAAGCATAACTTTTCTAGTTCTGGAATCTGAAGACTAGGCAATCGAGGAAATCTAGGGTTTTAAAAAAATGAACCTAAAGTGAAAAATATCATATATCAATAAAAAACCACATGCTGTGATAAACTGGTTGACATGTAAAGTCAAAACATCATATATCAGTAAACCTATGTTACGTGGATACGGCTGTGGATACAAGGACACAACCATTTTTATGAAGTTTCCAGTACGACTTGTACATAAAGGGATACATAACTGCAGTCAAAATGGAGTATCCGTGACACAGCAGTAAACAAATACAAACGACTCTAAATTTATTCATATCAACCAATTCAGTCCCCAAAAAAGTAGAAAACTAAAAAGCTTAACTTGCACACATGCACAATCACCTTCTAAACATAGACTTTTTAGACCTACCTCAAATTGTTATTAATATCTATAGTGAGGAAAAGTAAAATGTGTTACCTCGCCATGACTTGAAGCCAGGTAAAGACAGAAGCATGCGTGCAGGCAGATGAGAGAGAGAGAGTATTTTTTCCCTATCACTTTAAACCATCAAAGTGAACAACGTCATTCCAGAGCAACACCTATAAGAAAACATGTCTTCACCTGAACTTGTCTTCAGTTTGTATAATAGAGAATTTTGCATCAAAACTTAAATGTCACCTAAGGTATCTGATGCTTGAAACTAGAACACAATCTAGATATGGTCAAATTGTTAAACATATCAATATATAAAACTGTACTCATCATATAAACCTATAGTAAACGCTAAACAGCCAATACAAACATCCAAATAATGGCATTGCTTTGTATGTCAATTTCAGTAGGTATAAAGCTAAAGAAAGAGTACCTCATCAACCTACTCATAGAAACAATTCGTTAAACAATAACATCATGCAAATCTCTTACCCAGGAAAATTGTCCTCCATGGAACTTGTTGTTCTGGCCTGACAAATGTGAATCAAGAGGGGTCAGCTTCAGCAACCGCGGAGCGGCGATCTTATTACCCATACGGCCAGCGAAGCCAGTCTTCGTCTTCCCATCTTTGTCAGAGAACAATGTGCAAATCAGGATCAAATACGTATCTGTTGTTCCCAATATCCACTTCCCATCATAAGTTACATCAACATGAGTAATGGGAGACCCAAGTCCTGGAAATGCTGTCTTAGCCATCCTCATCGAACGATCCGAGTACAGACGGATCTTCCCATCAGCCGAACCAACCACAATGCACCCATCACCAGTGGTGGCAAAACACAGGAATTTGGTATTACTAGCAAATTGATGCCCATCTGCCCAGTGTAGAACAGGACTATCCAGTTGCTGGACCACCCCTTTGCGATCACGCATATCCCACCTACAAAGCCTCCTATCATCTAGACCCAAGAATGTCGATCCAGACGGATCTAATTGCGCGCCCTTGTTGTCATTCGTTATATCTCGCATCGTTATCTCAGTGTTATCCTTGGCAAACTTCCATTCCGTCACTACCTTCCCAGTCTCAATATCCAATTGATGAAGCCCGGTGGCATGTGGTTTCCCTTCTCCTGCTGGACTCATCAAAAGCATATTCGTCTCTGCCTTCATCAACAGAGCCTTCTTAGGGGTTTCAAAGGAAGAAGAAGAACCCAACCCGCTAAACCTACCCTTGCCATTATTGAATTTCACGGAGACTCCCTTGCCATGAATGCCATGACTCAAGTTCTTCACGGCATCGATACCGGAATCGCTCACCAGAAAACTGTAGTCAAGCGCACCCATCGCGATACTCTGGATCCCTCCGTTCGTAGCCTCCTCCAACTCTTCCAAGAGATCCTGCTTGTCTCTCACAGGCGTATAGGCCTCCTTGAAGCTCTCCTCCGCGTCTTCCCACATCGAATCGTCGGCCTCCTTCGGATCAAACCAACCTCTGAAGTCCTTCCCGTAGAAATCCTCCTTGTTGGACGCCTCTGTCTCGTGCAGATTCTCGAACAAACAGTTCTGAAACTCGGCAAGGAATACCCTGTAATCCTCCGGAGTGAAGAATTTCAGAGCCCAGATGCCGTCACACACGAAATCGACGCGTCGCTGGTCGTCGAACATCTTCATCTGCAGCGCCGGCGACACCAACCCTCGGACCTTGAAGCCCACCTTGAGAACCCAACTCCGATGGAACTTGGGCTTGCCCTTGACCTTGAGGGAGCCCTCGGTGGCGTCTCCGTTCTCGTCGACCAAGGCGTAGGTCGTGAGCTTCTCGGAGACTATCCATTTGGCGCTGGGGGTGTTCCCGCCGATGTGCAGGTAGAGCTTCACGGCGTTCCTAACGCGGGGCACGTTAGCGTACTTGAGCTTGAGGGCCTTGAGCGTGGCGTTGATCTCGTCGAGGGACGAAGGCGACGGAGAATTGGGGTCTGGGGTTCTGAAGGAAGCAGGGGTCCTTTGTTCCCTGCTTTCCTCCTTTTCCTCTTCCGACTGCAGTTCTTCTTCTTCTTCTTCTTCTTCTTCTTCCTCTTCTTCCGAATCGCAGAGATTTCCCTCCCGACTTTGAGATCCTCCCATGGTGAAGAGAGAGAGAGAGAGAGAGAGAGAGAGAGAGAGAGAGAGATGATTTGAAAGTTGGAAATGGGGAAAAAAACGGAAAAGCGCAGTTTCAAAATATAGGGCTTTTATAGAGACCGGAAAATGCCGGTTCATGACGCGTTTGAAATCTAGGGTTTCTTTACAGCTACCGGAAAAGACGGGTTAATAAGGAGGGATGAAACCGAGTGTAGCCGGTGAGCGTCGACCCCACGCAACACAGGCTAGGGCTTTTGCTTGGTGCGGGAAGCAAAGCCCCTCGTGGTTTGACTTGTACTTGGCTCTTAAATAAGGCTGTTAAAGAGGTCGCGTACCCGACCCGAACCTGAATTTATGAGTATGGTCATGGAAAGTGCTGACTTGAGTAATATTCAGGTCGACTCGAGCCTGACCTCAGCAATATGCGGGGCTGGGTTTGCGTCTTTTGCCAGGTATTAATTGACTTTTTTTGCCAAGTACTCGGCCATACTAGTATATTTTATATGTATTTTTAATAAAATAAATTTCTAAAATTATGCAGATCTGGGTTTGAAATTCCACTTATGTGATCGGGTGAAATTCCAAACCAGATAATCTATTATTATTTGAGCAGGTTCAGATATACCTTGATGGGTCGGGTAACCCACCCTTTCACAACCTTACTCATAAATAGCTAGTTTGAACTTGTAAAATAGGCTCAACAACATGAACACGAACAACAACAAGTGTTTAGTGTGGCCTGGTTTGACATGTAAAAACTTGTTAAGTAGTAATAAATATTTTGGATATATTTTATATCATATAATGTAGTGTAAAATAAAGAATCAAAGTGTTTTGACTTGCAAACCAAGGTTGTTAAATGCGATGAGAAGAAGCGAGGCGTTGAGCCTGCGCTTCGCCTCTGAGGCGTACGCCTCTCACACCTCTCGCAACATAAGACTCTCAAGTATTTGAAAAGACTTAAAATAAGTTGACCTATATCTGGAAACTGCTTTTATCCATAGTGAGGATTGAATTTAATGCGTATTCCACTGCATCAGAACGACCTTTGTTTAATGATCAGTCAGATTTTTTTTTTATATTTACTTTAAGCGCATCACAGCAATGCCTCAGTACCTTGAGCGTGCGCCTTGCCTTTGAGGCGTACGCTAGCGTACGCCTCTCACAACACTGTTGCAAACAATAGGTTTAGAGTTTAAACCCTATTGTTTTTACTTTTAAAATAATGTATTTTTAATACAAAAATTGATTGCATTGTCCTTAAAAAATGACATATTTTTGTAAATGCTAAAAATATGTCAAAATTCTCTGCATACCTAAAATCACCGATTTCAGACTTATTTAAGATCATTTTTAACTTTTAAATGTAATTTGTGAATACCTTCAAACCTTCACACAAGTATCTTGCAAACTTTCTTAAAACTAAAACCCAATAATGAGATTCACATGATATTTGTGTATTCCTCTTAGCCTTCATACAAATATCTTGTGAACCATCAAAAGACTAAAATCAAACAAAAAAGATTTGCATGTTATTTACTTGAATCTTCTTACCTTCACATAAATATCTTGTGAATCTCCAAAAAACTAAAGTCTGACTAAAGGGATTTACATGTATTTTACATTCACATAACATTTGTATGAACCTCTTAACCTTTACACAAATATCCTGTGAATATCTGAAAGACTAAAATCAAACTAATGAGATTCACATGATATTTGTACATACCTTATCACCTTCACACAAGTATCTTATGAAACTCTAAAAGAATAAAATCAAATTAAGAAGATTCACGTGATATTTGTGGATACCTCCTGTCTCACAAATATCTTGTGAATCCCTGAAAGATTAAAATTCAACTAAATTCGCATGATATTCATGAAGACCTCCTAACCTTTGCACAAATATCTTGTGAATCCTCAAAAAATTAAATACAAACTAAAGAGATTCACATGATATTTTTGTAAACCTCTTGACCTTCACTTATATATATTGAGAACCAACGAAAAATTGAAATCACAAACTAAAGAGATTCACATAATATTTTTATAGACCTTCTAAACTTAACTTCACACAAATATCTTGTAAACTTTTGAAAGACTAAAATGCAACTATGGGTGTCCCTTGCTGCAATGACAAAGTGGGTGTACGTCTCTCTCGATAGGCAAGGAGGACTAAAATAATTGATTCAGATGCAAACACAACCACACGATGAAGTATGTTTTCTAAAAGTTTTTCAAAGTTTGAGGAGCATTTTTTAATATTTCAAAGTCCAAAGTAGTGTACTTTGTAATATTCCAAGAATTCAGGGGATACTTGCCTATTTTCATGAATTATTCAAAAATATAGGTGGGTATTTCTAAAGGCATGGCTCAAAGATTTTTTTTTTCTAAAAAAGTCGTCAAGTTTTGTACAAGCTCCTTATTTTTCCAAAATAACCCCCATAATTTCCCCTTTGTTGCCTTGGTCCTACCTAGCTTAGCAGCAGTTCGCGTAACTGCCGCTAAGTTGGTCAAGCACCATGCTTAGGGATGGCAGTGGACCGGGGCGGGGGCGGGGGACAAGGTCTCCACCCCTTCCCTGCTTCAAAATCTAAACCTTCATCCCCGCCTCCATCCCTACACGGGGATGGATTTTAACCTCCACCCCCGCCTCCATCCCCATTTCATGTCCTCCATCCCCGATCCAAACGGGGGTGAGGCAGGGCGAGGCCCCGTTTCCCCTTGGTCTATAGTCATTCCTTAAAGGATTGGGGATGGGGTGGGGCGGAGAAAGGCAGATATTGAGACGGGGATGGGGCGGGGCAGGGGAAAGCGCAAGTCCATCTCCGCACGAGGATAGATTTTAACCTTCATCCCTGCCTCCATCCCCATTTCATGCCCTTCATCCCCAGTCCAAATGGGGTGAGGCGGGGCGAAGCCCCGTTGTCCCCTCAGTCCACTGTCATCCCTAACCATGCTCAGCGGCAGTTCATGCAAGTGCCGCTAAGCCTGATCAAGGACCAAGTTTAGCAACAGTTGGCTAAACTGCTGCTAAGCTGACAGTTAGTGTAATTACCGCTGAGCCTGGACCAAGGCTAGAGACAATAATACCAACTGTTGTTAGGGTGCTCTCTTAAGGTGGGTGAAGGGTGGGATTGAGGTTATAAGTAGCTTCCCCTTCGGAGTCTTTGAAGGCCTTCTCACTTGAGCTCCTTGTTGAGATTGTGAGAAGAATCTTGAGTTAAAAAAGGAATTCTCCACTTTTCCTTTCCTCTTTTCTACTTTATTTTGTGCTAGAGTGCTTGAAGGTCTTCGATAGCACCATCTTTCCTCCTTGTTCTTCCCTCTTCTAGGTAATTTTACTATTATTTTTTTGAGGCTGAATAGCTTTTTTAGGGCACGTTTGGAAACAAAACAAAAATCACAAGAAAAGAAAATTAAACTTCTGAGAAGTTTTGACATGATAACTTTTCTAAATGAAAAGTTTTTGCTTGTTTGTGTAGCATGAGAAAAATAGCGTGGAAAAGTGTGAAAAAATGAGATATATAGAGAGAGAGGTGGTCGACTATGCGCGAGAGAGAGATCTGAAAATGGTGGTGGCCAGGCAAAAGATGGAGATGGATGAAGCTCTTCTTGTAGCAACCTCATAGAATGAGGTGTGTTGAGGGTGAATGGCTGCCCTAATGCAAAAAGAATTTTTGATAGAAAAAAATCCATCGGCCCTTAGGTGGAGAATTTTTTTCTATAAAAAATTAAACTTTTTAGAAAAACTTTCCTTTCAAAAATCCTCTTGATTATAATGATTGAAAAGTTGCCGATTTTTCTTTCCTACTTTTTTTGCTTCCAAAAGTGCCCTTAGGTAGCATGTAAAATAAGCTTTTAGGTGGTTTAGTTAGCCAATTTTTTTACTTTGGTTTTCTACCAGGTAGGAAAGGGTTAGAGTGCCTTACACTCTACCTCCACTCTTCTAGTATAATTTACTTTTGCCTCTTCTTATTTTAAGATTTTCTTACATATTCATGACAAAATACTAAATAACTACTCTTGCTTAGCCTAGGAATTTACTACCCAAGCACAGTAGAGTAGTTTCTTACATGAAAATGTCCTTTGGCATGTAGGATATTTAATCATAATAGTGAAACTCTGCTGGATTATGCTTGTGGTCAGGGTAATGAGATTTTGTCAGTCTGCTGAACGAAAAGCTAGGGATTCAAAAAGCACAAGTATCCTCTTTTCTTTGCTGTTTTTCTTATAAATTTTTTCCTACACATTTTCAGTAATTTGCACACACTTGTTTTGTATTGCTTATGTTTTGGGTGGGTCCCCCACTCGGCTTATTACACAAGTGCTCAAAAAAGCTTTTTAAGATCATTTTTCAAGGAATGTTTCAACCTTGATTGGGTTATATCTTGTCATTTGTTGATGTTCATAGCTTGATGCACTATCTCCCTTCAACCTTTGAGCAAAATGCAGCATATATATATAAAGTAGTAGCTGCCTATCACCTTTCTAGCTTACAATGAGCTTACTAGGCTTTTGAATGTTTTTCTTAAATCTGACCATACAAATGTGTTCAACATGATTGATTTTATAAAAATTAACTCTTGAATTGTCCAATTTTGACTAGTAGGTAGGTTTTTATAAAATTTAAAAATAAATGGTTTAAAAGTTTCATAAATATTTAAGGCTTAAAAATCATGTTTTTCATTGAAAAAACATGATCCAATTATCTTTTCCTAGCAAATCAACCATGCAAAACACATCTATGAGGTTAGATTTTTGAAAAACAACTTGAAAACACCCTATTGCTCATGGTAGGCTGGCAATAGGCTAGAAAAGTGATAGACAACTATATATATATATATATATATATATATATATATATGAGAGAGAGAGAGAGAGGGACAGGAGTAACAGTGAACACGACTTTTCATCCACTATTACAATGTACAAAGGAGTGCTGCCTGATCACATGCGTGATTAGTTACGCCCTTCTTTTTTGTGCAAAAATCAAACGAAGTCCAACCTTGTTTAATGGGAAGTGGGTTCAATGATATCCCTTTCCCTATATTTAGAGGATTGTTTTTTGATGAAATAGCGAACAAGATATGCCAGAATTATAATATCCAAAATTTTTATTGAATATTGAAATGAGATATAGAGAATTTTACATGTTCGAATTCTGGTCCACATGTAAATTTTAAATAATTAACAAGTTATTCTTATTTATGGTGATTTATTGTTAATTAAAAATTTTAATTAAGAATTTACGAGGTGCAGGATGAGGTATTTAGATTTGGACCTCAGTAGAGATCTAAGATGATCAACCCTCACATACGCAAGTTTGAACTATTTGAATAAGCACATTGGATTCACTAGATCTTAAGTATCCATATTTGGATCTCTGAATGATTCGAGACAACCCAAATGAGTTTGGATAAGGTTTAGACCCATGTTGGGGTTTAAACCGGATATGGGAGAGTTTTAGATCCATTTAAGACCTAAATGGGTCTCATTAAAGATTTATATCCATTAGAGATCTAAATGAATCTCTTAAAGGTAGACATGATTTCAGATTCATTTAGAGACCCAACTGGATCTCACCAAAGTAAAAATAGTTCGGATCTATTTGAGAGCTAAATGGATCTCATTCAAGGTAAATAAGATTTTAGATCTATTTGAGACTCAAATGGATCTCACTAACACTAAATAGAGATTTAGATCTTTTTGAGACCCAAATAGATCCTACTAAAGCTAAATAAGAATTTGGATTCATTTTGAACCCAAATGAATCTTAATAAGGTAAAAATAATTTGAGTCAATTCAGAACCCAATTGGATCATATTTGATATAATATATATTACATTATATTATATATAAACATACATACATATATATATATATATATATATATATATATATATATATATATATATATATAATGAGTGATTGATAGCTGCTCACACGTTAGGTGTGAAATAAACCTGCCAAATGGGTTTTTTAGCCTTTTTTCATTTTATTTTTAAATTATGATCTATATACTTGATTTTATAGGGATCAACTCTTGAGGCATTTTATTCCGACACATGGGTGGGTTTTTAGAAGGTTCACAAACTCAACGATCCAAAATCTTTGTAAATTTTTTAGGCTCCAAATATTATTTTTTTCATAAAAAACACATGATCCAGTTGTGGATTCCTCATAAATCAACCATGCCCGACACATTTATGGGGTTGGAATTGCGAAAAAACCTTCAAAAGGGCATAAAAATTTATTTAGCACGTATGATTTCACACTTAACTTGTGAGCAACTATCAATTTTTCTCTCTATATATATAGTGGGTTGGATTTGATGAGACCCAAATGAGTCTCACTAAATCCAAGTCCCATAATCCACAATGAGTTGGGTTTGGATCCATTTAAATTCAAACCCAACCCAACTCAACCCATCACAATCCCAGCTCCCATAACCCTCAGCCGCACCCCTGCCACTACACAATGCCACCCTAGAGCACCCTTCTTCACATCTTCACCCTGTATTGTCCTGCTTCAAGTACCACCCTTCCTCTCCCATTTAACTATTTAAACCCCTCTCCTCCCCCTTTATTTTTCATTCACGAAGCCCCCCCTCCCCCCATGTTGGATCATTTTTCGGATCACGCAGTTTCACAATCAACATCATGACATAAAGCAGGAAATGCAGCAGTATTGAAATCATGATTGACAGTCGATCGAAACAATAACAGGGAGCAAGCATGACGGTTTCCACATAAAATCAAAATCCAGACAACAACATATGCATAAACAGATGCACATAACACAATAAAAACAAGAAAAGCATGTTAATACTGTGTAAAAGGCTAAGGCGTACGAAAGTACTTCCCTTAGAGAAGATTCACTCCCACATACAGTGCAAACAGGGTCCAACGTCCTTCCCCCAGGATACAATAGCCTCGACGATCAGAACCAGTGCATTCCGACTACTCATCCTTCAATGACAGCCTCTACAAACCGATATTGCAGAAAAATCCCTTTCGGGATAACTCAGGAGAGAGAGAGAGAGAGAGAGAGAGAGAGAGAGAGAGAGAGAGAGCTACAGGGAAAGAGAAAACCGCAGAACTCTTCTTCAGAAATTAGTGAGTCTAGGATCTGAGTAACCCCAACTCTAACCATGCTTTTATAACCCACGAACAGTTACAAAGCGTGGAAGGAACCTGTTACGGAATCCGAGGAGACGTGACCCATTAACGGAAATTGAAGAGTTGAGATCCGTTAACAGAATCCGAAGAGCCATAACGGGCACAAACTACGAGGAGTTGTAACCCATTATCATTTCTTGTAACCCGTTAAAGAATCCAAATATCCATAGAAACTTTGAGCAAAAAGATACTTTGGTCTTGATTGGATATGGCCCGAAAGGGCCAATTACCCGAACTTGACCCGACTCGGAACGGCGGGCGGGCGCACGCATGTGTGGTAGTCATCCCAACCTCTTGTTCTTAGGAACAAGTGTAAGAGTTTACATATAGGTTATAAAGCCTACAACGAACTCAAACACCGTCAATATGAGACTATTCCACATCATCAAAACCAAACTTTTTCCAAAAAAGGAAAAACAACCTACGTTTCTTCTTATGAATTCTCTCTCCCCTCCCTTCTTACACCTAACAACCCACACACTCTCTCTCTCACACAGTGGCACCACCACATCGTGAACTCCTCTTCCTCTTCCCATGTTTGGTTTCACGGTGGCCACCTTACCACCAACCACCACCGCCATTTTCGTACCATTACCGAGGGCATCACCACCAACCATCACAACTGCATGCCCCTTGCGAGAAGCCAACCTTGTCGCTTTTCTTCTTCTCTCTGTTGAACCCACTTTGGATGGTTGCACCTGACAAACCCTAAGATTGTGGCTGCCTATCTGAGCCACTTGAAGATCAATCTTCAAATTTGTGGGAAAAAGGTGAGGCCACTGTTTATTGTCCCTTTTCCCTTTTGCAATGGGTTGTGATGGGTTGTCGTTTATGTTACCCATCTGATTCTTGAAATTTCTATCTAGTTTTTTGTTTCTGCTACCCATCTGCTTTTGAAAATTTATGATGGACTACTTGTCTATACATTTTTTGGTGCGAAGCTACGAAGAAATCCTGTATAGTTGTAGATATTTTTGCAATTACATATGCTGCAAACTTTTGGCATCGCTGTGTCTAGAAATTTTATTTTATTTTCAAAGGAGACTGTTGCTTGAAATATTGCAGCTTAAGGTTTCTTGGTTTTTAAGGTTTTGTGGATTAGGGGTTTAGGACTTGTAGTTTCTTTATTGAAAGGTTTAAAGGATTCGGGAAGCTTGATTTGATCTCCTCCTTTGGCTATCACATTATCTGAAATTGTTGATGGGTTTGTTTATAAGCATTAGCCAAGATTAATTCAGTGCTCCTTTGTTTGGAAGTAGGTATTTATGGCTATTGAAAGAGTAAGCTCGGGTGATAATTTAGTGATTTTGGGTAGACTTGGGTTTACTTGTTTTCTTTTTAAATTATTGAAGAAATTCTATTTTGGATAATCAATGCATGCACAGGGTGTTTGATCAAAGAAATAGGGGAACTTTTGGCAGAGTAACTCCTTAGATATCTTTGGATCGTCTTTTTTTTTATATGGTATTGTGGGTTTCTGGATGATGTAATTGGAAGCTCTTCTCATTCCTAAGGCTGGGAATGGAGGTATTGCTCCTTTTGCATTTAATTGTAGATCACGCTTTTACCTCCAACGTTGATCTTTCATCCCTAGTACTAAAATGTTTTAATGGTGAGGAGACTATAAAAGTTTTATTTAGAGAAGAAATTGAAAGTTTGGTAGATGATGGTGGTGGTCTTCAAGCGGGGGGGGGGGGGGGGGGGTTGTCCGAGAATGAATACCAAATACATTTTGTTGTTTTTCATTAAACTAATGGTTTGTATGAAAATGCAACAAGGAACACAGGAAATGAGAGTCCCATTGTTGGGATTGATTTAAATGATTGTGTGTCATCTTGGTTAAGTAATGCTTTATTTTTTCTTATCATCCCCAAGCTCATTTCATCAACTCTTGCATTCATTTGCAACTCGCTAGAGTAACTACTCGACCAAGCAACACTATCTTGCATGCACTACTCCTTAGCCAGACGATCACTATTATATTGCACAAAGTACAGTACTTCACCGCAATCATCGTTGCCATTTTTGTCACCTCTACCATTAAAACCTTGTATCACACAAGTACCGAGGCAATGATCAACCAAACTCACTATCATTCATATACGTGGCATGAGGTTCAAGGCACGAATCATCCTTGCCACATTCGGACCAACAAGCTCATCTCAGCAGGAAAATACCTAGGGGCATTTTCAGGATTTCTCGCTTCTCGTAATTACATGGATTTTGAGGTAAGAAATTTCTATAACTCTCTACGTAGGATTTTAATATTAAAATATATTTATGAGTATGCACTATGATTAAAATATGTATATATGTCTACTCTTGTGCACTTACCATGTTAAACGTACGTATGGATTAAAGTTCATGAAATAAAGCTCATGTTTTACGTATGATAATCCACATGCATAATTATCAATGCCAGCTTCACATATGAGAATTCACATGCATGCTTATATATGATGTCTTTACATAAAATAGTTCACATGTGTAACAATACTTGGAAAATGTACCAACACATGATTACTTATGGGTTTACGTGCATAAAATGATGAATGATGTTAATAAAAATATGAATAATATGCATGAAATGTCTGTAGCTTAAATTGGAGCCAATGGTTCAAGGAATCGATATGTATTATTTATTGGAATGTGTGTTTTGAATACTATAAGACGTACAATGTCATGCATGTACGAATATTGCTCCAAAGGAATAAGTGGTCACTGGGAACTCAGATGAAGGTGCAAGGGGTTATCATTCATGAAACAAGAATATACATACATATAATTAATATTTAGATTGCATTCATAGGCAAGATACTCATTCGGTTTCGACACCAGAGCATAATGAATGGGTTATAGAAACTTGTGACTTGTTCGTATCTTAGAAAGGTACTTGGGCTAATGAGCCTCAAAATGCTTAGGTATGGTAGGCATCGGTGAATTAATAAATAAGCCTTAACTTAACAAAAACTTGATAATACATTCAATGTTTTACTTACCTTAGAGAGGGTAAGGGTACAATCTTGAGTGACCTCTGTTGTTATTTTTCGGAAGCAATAGCATTCCTTGGTCTCCAATCACTCGTAGGTTAGAAGACCGGGGCTATCAAATATGTCTTAGGTAATAGATCTTCAACTACTATAGTTAGTTTTGGATGCATCCTACATTTTTTCATAGGCCTTAGCAAAGGTTTTTTTTTGCTCACTGACTGCCCATTTTGGGTTGGTTCAATCACCCAAAATGAGCACTGAGGATTATAGTGTTTTCCAATGGAAATAAAGTACATTAATGTGTGTTAGGCACATAACATGCAATATTAGTAATTTTTAATTAGAGGTGTTAGTTTGGTATCAATGAAGTTATTTATTCTATTATATTTATTTCTTGTAGGTTTGAAGGAGTTGAATGTTGTTGAAAATAAATAAAATTTATAGATTTATTAGTTAGACTTGTTGAAAGACTACTTCTATGTCTTATTTGGGTTGACTTTTTATAAGGATTATCTTTAATTTGTGGACTTGTAAATAAAAATGCCATGGCATACATTGTTAAACTAATTGAGTTTGGTTTAATTATTTTATAAAAATGGTGAAAATATTTTTTTCTATTCATATATTTTTTTGTGTGCATATATATATATATATATATATATATATATTTGTTTATCTATGATGATTGTAAATTTGCATGGTGATTTTTATTATGTTATTGATGAAATTCACATTGGTATGCTCGTTATGGTGTTGTTTTCAAGTAATGAAATGAATGGAGGAAATGATGGTAACGGTGGACATACCAATGATGGTGTTGCTGTTTTATATGCAATTTACAAAAAATAAGTGTACGGTTCAATATTGTCAAAATGATATTATTGTTATTATTATATTCTTTTTAAAGTTATTTATTAAGAAATACTACTATCAAAATGTTGGATGCACTTTATCAATACAACTCAAGTTTTCACTTTTTCTATTCACTTTTGTTTTATAAGGTATGAACATGCTCACATATGATGTATAGTGATGGTTGGTGCAACATTCATCAAGTTCTCATGCAAACATATGAATGCAAGGGAGAGTGTGACACAAGTAAGATCCATGGTTAAGACTGCCTCTTTAACGGAATTATAAAAGGTTTTTTAATGGTCAAGAGATCCAGAGAGGAAGGGTTCTCATTCATTGAATCATTACCAAGTGATACTTTTCTTTTTCAAAAAAAAAAAACCTAAAAGGCCAACAAATTTATAACTATATTTTTAACATGCGGCAAAAATGACATTTAAGAAAAAAACCATAAATAATCAAATTTTTGGCATCTACTACCCTTCTATCAATTTTTTTATAAAAAACAAAACCCAATCATTAGATACAGATTCATAAAAATTCTTGACAGTTAGGCCTAATTGAAAGCTTTCCTAAGACGAGGTATGAATGAATTTTATACGTAAAAAGTGGTAGGTAGTGAAAAAAGTTAAAGCCACTTGTACCGCACTTTGTTTGTTTCATTCATGGTGTGAAAGATTTGCATAAAGATTACCAACTCAGCATTTTCTCTTGACACTTCACATCACAATCTTCGGGTCCCTACAAAATCACGTTGGTTGTTTCAATCCATAGGCCATATTTTAGGCCAATTAATCTAGTCCTTGAGTCCCCAGTAACCCAAGTAATATTGCTCTAATTCATACGCTAGACCACTCATGTCTATGTAGTTTAGGGGTATGTCACAAATATCACTCATAACTAGAAAAATCTTGATAATTTTTTGACATGAATATAATCCAAAAAATGTTGCAATTAGTTTAAAAAAATGCCTATTTTGAAAATTATTGTGTTACTAACCCAATATATTACCTCACCCGTCATATGTGAGATCATTTTACCTCACATTAATAGGTTATTTCTTCATTATTGTTGTCCCCAAGCTCCCCTCACTAATCCAGTAATCTAGGCGTGCTGTCCTGGAAATGATGCAAAAATGCCAGCCTACCCGACATATTAGTTTTGTTTTACCTTTCTCAATTCTTCCTCTCTTCCTTCCTAAAATGAGGTTTCCCTTCATTCTACTTTTCTTTTGGAAACACCATTAGCATGCAACCTAGGGCTGTCAACGGGTCAGGTACCCAACCCATCAGGGTGTACCCGAACCCACCCAAATAACAAATTACCATCTTCAGGTTTTTTTAGGTCACTAAATGGAATCCTAAACATGTATTGGCATAATTTTAGAAATTTATTTTTATTTAAAATACATATAAAATAATCGAGTCAAGTTTGATACCCAGCAAAAAGATCATGACTCAGACCCGGCCTACATATTCCTTGCGTCAGGTTCGCCTCAACTTGAATATTATTCAGGTCAGAACTATGATTATATTTGTAAACCGACCTATTGACAGTTCTAATGCAACCACTACATGAGAAAGGCCATAAGTCCTTGCTTTTTGGCAGTTGACCATGTTGACCAATATGCTTGAACAAAATAAATTTTAAATATCAAATATCTCATTTGTTTCATACCACTTACATGGTAAAATGATTGTTGGCAATCTTGATGTAATTTTTTTATCATAAATTAAGCAAACATCAAATCAACATGGTGCGAAAGTATGTAAGCCCTAATTATTTTCACTACTTACCACTTTATATGTGTAAATCAGTTCATACCTCTCCTCTATGGCTTTCACATTAGTGAAATGACAAGATTTTTTTTAGAAATCCATGACATCCATCCCGGTCTCAAAATCCCCATTCCCGTCCTTGTCCCCATCTCCATCCCCGTCTCAAAATAACTTTATTCCAATTTTATGAGAATTAAAAAGAAAATAAGAAGAGGAAGGGTTTAGGGTTAGAAATATATATATATATATATAAAGATTTTATAATATATAAGAGTATATTAATAATTTCATTAACTGAGATCGGGGCGGGATGCGGCGTGAGCATGAGTAAGTCCATCTCCACCTTCATACCCATACAGGTTTTGATTTTCACCTTCATCCCCTGTCCATTCTCCGTTTTATTGTCCTTCATCCTCGGTCCAAACAGAACGGGTTCGGATAAATCCCCATTTTTTTCCAGTACTCTGCTATCCCTATAAGGTATTCAAGCAAAAGTACATCAAAAGTTTGATAATGGAACATTGTCCTTTTCCATTGCAGATGCAAAATATACGCTAAAAACAATTAAAAAAAAAATTGAATAATGCTTATTTGGTTCCAATCAATTAAGGTCCTAATAAGCTCACATTATATTTGTTCTGGATCTGAACCAAACCTAGATATATGCTATCTAGAATCAAAATATGGGTCATATCCATTTTATATTTGAACATGAACTCATAACGTCAAAGGGCATGTCAAGAGGCCGTTATTTCTCTATGTTTCAAATTCTGTGGATTGCATATAGCTAGAATGTGGCCAATCTGAAACTGAATTCAGCTTCTTAAAATCCTACCTAAATCTAAATCTACATCTGAGCCGACGATGGGTTAGCTAGAATATAGGCCTGAATTCAGTTTATTAGGATTTTGTGGTAATACCAGATTTAATAGAGGAAGAAGAAAGAAGAAACAAGTATTTTACATATAATAACTACAAATAGATCAATTTTTGAATTGGATTTGAGCATATGTATAATAGAAATCATCGATTTGTATTTGGATTCAAACTCAGATCTGATATATTTTAATAACTTGAATCTGACTCCAATTTTATTGTTTATTCAGATGTCAATTTGGGATCTATTTCCAAAAGAGTGCTGACTGGATTTATATTGGACAACAAACTAGACCCAACCTACTTTTAACTGCATGGGAGAAAGTGGATAAACAATTCACCAAATATAATTCTACCCATGAATGGAAAGGCGTCCCCACATAGATGACCCAAATTGGTAGAAGGCAAGTCTTCAAAAATCACCACCACCAATTATGTTCATGAGGTATAACCTTTTCTCATTTTCTTTTATCCTTTGATTTTTAATGACAATTTTGGTGGAAATCCCTCTCTTGCAAATCACTAGTCTCTATTTCTGTTGTGTATTGTGTTGGTACCCGGTGTCCAAAAAACATGATTTTATAAATTCAGTATCTCAAGCTTAGATACACATTCTCAAGATCGCTGTTTTTAGAACCTCAATCACTCCACTTCAAATTTTTTGAAGATGCAAACTATGATTTGTACTACTGAAACACCAAGATACACTTAGGCTTGGACCTCAAAATAGTTATTGATATGCAAGACCACGTGACCTCTCCCACACACGAACTTGCAAGCCAAATGAGAGTATAAAGGATAAAAAATAAAAGAGTTTGAGAATCAAAAAAATCTGATGAACAACAAGGAGAGAATGAAGAGTTTTTATATTCTTAGGAAGACAATGATTTTGGGTGATAAATAAGTTTAAATGGCCATAAATTTAACATTTTAAAATTTAGACAAAAATGATACTAAACGGTTACTCGCCTTTGACCAACGACTAAGGACCTCCAGAACCAACCAACAATCACAAAAGCTCATAAAGACCTTTAAATACTCTCAAATGGGTCAATAAATGAGTAAAAACCAAAAGTCAAAGTAGTCAAAGGTGAGCTTGAATCGATCAAAGTGGATATAGAAGCATCCTTAATGTGTGTAATCAAAGTACCACATTGTGCCCCAAGCACCCAAATTTCACCTCTTGCACCCTTAGGTGTAGTTGGTGCATCCGCTTTACGCAACATCCGCAAGCCACTTTAAGACACAAGGTTTTTTCAAAGTATAACTAAATAAAAAATGTCTCAGTTTAAACCCTCAAAACTTTCTCTCGTTAGATATGGGACTAAACAGTTTTTAAAGACATTCAAGAGAGAATGAAATAAAGCAAAAAATATATTAAGAACATGTGATTATACAACTTCCCATCATAGAAAATTATATATTTTGAAACTTTTCCAACATATTGTTGGTTAAGATGGTGAGGTTTTTAGTTTTATGTTCAGGATTGTAGGCCTTTTTTTATATATATTTACATGAAGAAACCACTCTCAGGATTAGAGAACTAGTATTGCTAGCTTTGCCTACCATACTTATGATCAGACAACATAAAACTCCATGGGCTTACCCCTTGCCCCAGGGAGTCACCATACTTCGGCTTGCATAAGGGATGACACCCATGAGATTTGAACCTAGACCACATGCCTTGTGGCTTAGGTTGCATCCCAATACACAAAACTCCTTTGGGGCAAGGATTGTAGGGCTTGAAACTGAAATTGTTAATTTGAAAAGTTGCTATCGTTTAGGTTTTTGCTTCTTTGTTTCTATTTCATTTTGTTTAGGGAGATGACATGGACATGGTGGACATGAATATGGTGGACATGTCAAACTTGAAGGGGCGTTAGAAGGAAAGGGTTGATCCTAGTGATTCTAAGCTTGATCCTGGTGATTTAGTAAATCAGACAAGTGGTAAGAAAAGCAACAGTTGAGAAAAGCAAGAGAAACATGAATTGTAGCATAGGAGATCAAAAGAGCAAGTGTTGACAAAGAAGTCACACTACAATATGGCAACCATGTAAGAGCAATATATGCAACCATGTAAGAGCAATATATCAGCAGAGCAGTGCATCCAAACAAGAAAGGCAACATGTGATCCCAAGATGGCCTTTTCAAAATATGGCAGGACTACTAGAATGTTATGCCCCACCTTGTATGGAAACTTGAATCCCATAAGAATATAGTAACAGGGACTCAATGCATATTAGGAAGTCCATCTTATGATAAGACTTCCTTTATTGACCCATGTAATAGACTTGTATATTAATAGTCTCTCCAAAATTGTGTAAGAAAGAGAGAAAGAAAATAGAGAAAAAATAAAGAGTGCTATTACCTTTTCATGGATGTGTGTGTTATTTGTCTCATATATCTTTATTTGTGTGTGTTGAGTATCTCATATACCTTTCACAACCTTTACATGATATTAGAGAATGTGCGATCAGTTTAGTAAAATTATCCCCTAAAGTGCTCTCTATGATACCTTATGGTTGGCTACGGCTTGTCAATTGGTTCAAGTCTTCTTTCAGCCACTAGCCCTGTTGTTTAATAGAATGCTCTTTCTACTCTTCTCTCCATCAAGCTTGACCGTTTAAATTATCCGCTATGGTGATCATAGATAGAATCAATCATGTATAGTCAAGACCTAATCGAGTATATAGATGAGTCTTATCTACCTCCAAATCAATATGTTGTTCAAGGTGAGCAATCATTCCCTAATCCAATTTTTTTTTCTTAAAAAAGCATTCTTTGTGTTGGTTTTGGGTCAAATCATAAGATTCTCTACTTCCCAAGAAGCCTGCTTACACTAGAATATTCATATTCATCTCAGTCTAAGTTAATAGTTCTTCAATTAAAAAGAGAACTCCAAAAATGTTAAGAAAGAAGAAAAGTATGCAGTTGAATATCTCAACCATGTCAATTACGGATTTCCTGAGTGTTATAGGTGAAGAAGTCAAAGATGAAAATCTTGTTTTTTATGCTCTTAACGGTCTCCATTCTGAATATGAAATCTTTATTACTACGGTCTCTGCTTTTCAAGATAAGCATTCTACCTTTGTTGAGATTTTTAATATGCTCCTTACTCAAGAAAATAGACTTGTGTTATTTATGCCTAAGCAACCACATCAAGTGAAGTCCACCTCTATTGCTTTCTTTCCACAAAGAGGTAGAGGTTGAGGAAATAACTTTTAAGGTCGCAAAGATAGATGTTGCAAATTTGGTAGGCATGCTCAAAGTAATTTTCATGCCCAAAAATCTCCCTTTAATCAAGCTCCCAATTCTAACCAAGATGGTTGTGTGGTTTATCAATTTTGTGGGTGCAAAAACCACATGGCTCGATAGTGTTATTACATACCCAAGGCTTTTGTTGTCATGGCTATAAGCTCCTCTTCCCAAGATTATGTTTGGTATCCTCATACTGGTGTCATAAATCATATGTCTTCTGATGATCATGGCATGATAGATAAGAAAGAATACTAAAGAAATGACTCCATCATAGTTGGAAACGGTGCCAGTATGCCAATCTCCAATTCTGGTAATATTACCCTCAACTCATACTCAAAGTCTTATATTTTAAAAGATGTTTTTCAGGTTTTCAATATTAAAAAGAACCTTCTGTCTGTAGCCAAGTTTACTCATGACAACAATTATATGTTTGAGTCTACCTCTAATGGATTTATTATGAAGGATTTGCAAAATGGAACCATCCTCAAAAGAAGATTGAGTAGGGAAGGCTTATACGTGTGGCATGATTCTTTATTAAAAAATAACAAGAAGAAGAATGCGACATTTGTTTCTATTAATGAAATAAGTTCAGACACTTGGCACTATCGGTTAGGCCATCCAGGGAAAAAGGTGTTAGATACACTTAAGAAAAACAATGGTTTGTATATTGATTTGGACATATTTTCTAATTTTTGCTCTACTTGTATGGTTGCCAAAATGCACAAATTACCTTTTGATTATGCGAATTTTCATGCATCTCAACCACTTGAATTAATTTATGAGGACCTACTTCATGGGTGTCTAGAGAAGGATTCAGATACTATCTTCTTTTGATTGATGATTACTCAAGGTTTTAATGGATTTCCTTATTATTTAGAAAGTTTGATACCCAAAGATGTTTTGAAATTTTCAAAACCATTGTTGAAAAGCAACTTGAGCATGATATCAAAAATTTTTATAGTGATGGAGGTGATGAATTTCTTAGTAACATTTTTTTTGAATTTTTGGCAATCTATGGTTTTAAAAGGTGGTTTTCATGTCCTCACACACTACAACAAAATGGAGTTGTTGAAAAAAAAATACAGGCATATTGTTGAGATGGGTATGAGTTTAATGATTTATGCTTCTATGAGAATGATTTTTTGGGTTGATGCTTTTCTTATGACAATTCATATTATGAACAGACCCTCAAGTACCACATTGAATGGTAAGTCACCTTTTAAAATGGTGTTTAAAAGGTCTCCACAATATGATTATTTCATATTCTTTGAATGCACATATTACACCACCTTGTTCCTTTTAATCAAACTAAATTGTCCCCCAAGTCCAAGCCTTGTGTTTTTCTTAGATATGGAACTTGTCATAAAGGATTTATATGCTATGAACCTATATCCAAAAGAGTTTTTATCTTCTATCATGTTACTTTCAATGAGCATAATTTCTTGTATATAGGAACACAAGAACCCACTACTACTATTAAAGAGAATTCTTGACTTAAAAATAAATAGTGCAGAGCGCTTTACTCTCCTGAGAAGACCACCAACCAACTTGTTTACCTAAACTGCCCGATCGTGAAACCTGATAACCAATCATACATCATCCACTGCACAACTGATCCTACTACTCAATATGTCTCTCAAGAAACCAACCATGTTGTCCAAACCGATATTCCCAGTGAATCGGCTCCCCAAATCGAGTTTTAAGAAGTCTCTACCAATTCTGGGTTGGACATTCCTACTTCCAATGAAGGGATTAATCTTGTTGTTGATCTTTCATCTCATTATCGACTTTGGACTCATCTCATGATAATTCAATCCCAAGATGGCACTAGGAAACCCAAGACCTTCTTTACTAGTCTTTATCCTGTGCCTACAACACTTGTTAGTGAATTAATCCCTGACGAACAAGAGCCCTGTAGTCATAAAGAAGCCTTTCATGATCCTAAGTGGATACAAGCCATGAAGGAGGAGATAAGTGTTCTTCATAAAAATCATACCTGGACTTTAGTTCCATCAAACTACTAATTTAATATTATTGGGTGTAAATGGATCTATAGTATCAAGAGGCATGTTAATGATAGCATTACCTGTTACAAAGCCAGAGTTGTCGCTAAATATTACAGTCAACAAAAAGGTAGTGATTATTTTGAAACTTTTACTCTCGTCATCAAACCAATCATCATTAGAGTCATTTTATCTATTGCTACTAGCCAATGATGATAAATTCAATAGTTAGATGTTAACAATATTTTTTTACATGATTTTTTAAAGAAAAAAGTTTATATGTCTCAACCTCTTGGTTTTGAAAGTAAAGAGTACCCACATCATGTATGTAAACTCACTAAAACTCTAAATGTTTTTAAGCAAGCTTTCCGTGCTTAGTTTGAAAGACTTAAGCACTACTTAGTTGGACTTGCTTTTGTAGAATCTAAAATAGATTCTTATTTATTTACTAAGAGATCTACTCACTCTGTAATGTATGTTTTGGTATACGTGGATGATATTATCGTTATAGGGAGCTCACAACAAGAAGTGGAATACCTTATTGACAATGTTGGTAGAGCATTTTTTATTAAAGATCTTCGAGATCTTCATTTCTTTCTTGAGACTAAGTTTCACAAAGTTAACAATGACTTTCTTTTATCCCAACGGAAATATATTTATGATCTCTTGGTCAAAACTCAAATGATTGAATCTAAAGCCATGGCCGTAGGGATGCACACGAGCTGAGTTCAAGCCGAACTTAGGTTGGCTCGGCTTGGCTTGAATAAAAATACTAGATGTTTAAACTCGGCTAGAGCTCTAACCGAGCTTGAACAACTTTTGTCCAAACTAGGCTCCAGTCAAACTCGAGCTTTTCTAAAACTGAAGTCATATCAGTGGCCCTTGAATCTTTGATTTATGCTTGCAAAAGGTCTCAGTGGAAAATCAACATTTAGTGGGTGCTCATGATGCTAAGTGTCTTTTTTTTTGCACAAAAAAAGCATGTGCAGCAACGCACTCTTGACCGACTTAATGTGTCCAATGTTACGCCTTACTCTATGCATATGCAGAGAAAGTGGTAGCTGCTTTTGGTAACTTTTGGCAATTACACCTAACTTTTGGTAAATGCACCTAACTTTTGATAATTACAGCATACATTTAATGACAATTTTAGCACAAGTGAACTATGAGTTTTTTTCAATTAACCCTGAAAAAGTTTAGGTGGGTTTTAATAATACTGAAATTTCAGGTTTGTTTTTAATTATTGCTCAAAGTTTAGGTATATTTTTAAAATTTTCCTTTTTATTTTTAGAATTTATGTTGGCCAACTCCCTTCTTTAGCTTAAAAAATGTTTCAATTTGGACCCCCAACCACGTGAGTTGAGTTGAATTCGGTGACAGTTGGCCCGATTGGCTCCAAGTTCAATCTGAACGGTTGATCTTGTTGATCGACGGCAGAGTACAGTCCAATTACAATGTTCCAAAACCAAACCTTTTGAATGCGACTTCCGTGTGAACGCGTCCTGGAACCTTCCTAGGAACCTTTCTGAGTTGTCTACCAATAACCATCCACCACGTGGCTCAACATTCTTTCTTCCCATACGTCATTGTCTCGCTAAATATCGTATCGGTTCATAAAACGACTGAAATTGGGTGAGAATCGGTTTTGTAAAAAAACTCGTTTGGTCTTGGACAAATTAACGCCAACTTTAACCACTTGTAGTTGAACCAGTAATTGGTCCTAGGATTTTACCCACAAGTCGGTTCGGCTCCATGACCCCCAACTGGGAGTGTCAACGGGTTCGAACCCAGGTGGAACCAGACCTGGGCCCCGATTTTTGGGTATGGTATCGGATCTGGATATAGGTCTAATCAGACACATCATAAGAGAAAACATACCTGGACTCGATAAGAACTACATGAACCAGACCTGAGCCATACCCTCTAAAATAATAAGTTTTATCATTTTTACATTGAAAATTGTGGGTCTAATTAGTTGGAACTTGGGTCGGGCTCAGGTCTGGTATAAAATTTCACAAACTATACCTGGCTCCATGTATTAATCGGTAATCAGACCTCTCTGGACTCAGGTCTTAATCGGGTCTTCTTATTTATCACCATACCCGGACCCTATAGGGTTTGATATGGTTCAGGTCCAGGTAAACCTGACCCGTTGACACTCGTACCCCCAACTAAAGGTGTCAGCGGGTTGGATTTGTTTCGAAATTGATAGGGCCTGCATTTGGTGATAAAGAAGAAGGTCCAATTAGAATTTAGATTTTACGCACAAGGTCCCATTAGTATAGGGGACCAAATATGGTTTGTGAAATTTCATACGGACCGGGGTTCGATCCAAGTTCGGTTAAGATCCTCAAATTTTCAATTAAAAAAAGATGAGAACTAATATTTTACTGGTTATGAACCGGTCTGGTCAACATAATTTTGGTGGGTCTGACTAGACCCGTTCCAAAACCTAGTGCCAGCACCTCAAAGTCATACCGGCCCCAGACCCGCCCAGGTCTAAACCAGGTCCAACCCATTGACAGCACTACCGGCAACCCATTCCCAGAGAGTCGTTCAACAAACAGAGAATGACATTCCCAATCACATTTGCCAACAATCGGATTAGTTGTAAAACTAAACCCGATCCACTGAGATCCCAATACCGATTCCCTCCATCATCCGAGTCGCAACATTTCTTCTTGCACAAGCATTTTTGCAACAATTGGTGAATTGTTTCACAGGTAAATACAAACGAATTCGTCATACATAAACAATAACACAGTTTAGCTCTGTTCCCACTCATCCAAGTACAGAGTGAGAGTGGAACCAGTTAACAAAGAAATTAGAACCAAAAAAGAAAAAAAATTCTTACCCTCTTCTCCCTGAAAAAACAAAGGGAGAAGAAACAATTCTAGAACCAAACCTCACCATTCTCCCTAAAGCACAGAGACAGAGGCATACCATTACTCCCCACCAAAAAAAAGAATAAGGATTAATCAGCAAAAAGTAAAAAAGAAAGTCTTTTGTGATTCAAACTAGTCATTAGGGAAAGAAACCAAAGGCCCAGTTGTGATCAACAGTGCTAGCAACCACTGGCCAATTGCTGCCAATGTGATCTGCCTCTGAACCCCATTCCTGAACCAAACTGGAGGTCCCCACATTGCCTTTCTGCGCACACTCATCGGGCTCATTGAGGAACTCCCAGATGTAGTCATACTCCCCAGAGTTGGACACCGTCGGCACCACAGCGCTGCTGCCTCCCGGCGTCGAAGCGAAGCCGCGGTCTTCTTCCTCTTGCTGTTGCTGCTGCATATACTGTTGCAATTGAACTGGAGACTGTTGGTGGGCGGACTCTGCTTGTAGAAATGCCTCCTCCGGGAAATTGAGCTTCGCACGGGCGCCACGGAACCCAATCGCCGCCGCATCGTAGGCCCGGGCGGCCGCCTCCGCTGTCTCGAAGGTGCCGAGCCACACCCGGGCGGCGCGTCCGGGGTCGCGGATCTCGGCCGCCCACTTCCCCCATGGCCGCTGCCTCACCCCGCGGTACTTCTTCCTCACCGCCTTCTTCCACTTCTCCTCCTCCTCCGGAGGGCTAGCACTAAGGCTTCGGCTGCTGCCTGCCGTCTCCGTCGACGATTCCGGCAGGCCACCGGTACCGCCGGCGAGGACATACTTGAGAGCCTCCACCATGATCTTCATCTCCTGGTCGCTGCTCAACTTCGGGCGCCGGAATTCGGCGCAGTTTCTGGCCTGCGTCGTCTCCTCCTTGCTCGATTCCCTCCCTCTCTTGCTGGTCATTCCTCTCTCTCTCTCTTGCTCAGCACAGTTCAGTTGGGGAAGAAGGAGCGGGGGAGTGGCTTTTATACGATACGCGCCGAAGGATCTGACGTGGCAAGAATAGCTGGCACGCGGTACTCGTGTGCGGGCAAAGCACCACGTGACGGTTTCTACGCGCAGTTGGGATAATGCTGTGGGGCCCGTTCGGGCTTTTAACGATGGGCCACGTCAGAGAATTCCCGTGTGCGGCTTGCCATGTCATCTTGAGAAGTTTCCGGGCGCTGCCGACATCAAGTTTGACTGCACGCTGTCAGTGGACCGTGTAGGACCCCATTATATGACCCATACTAGATATGATTGGACGAGGGTTCAAACTTACTGATACAGGTCCGATTAATTGATCGGATTGGACCGGGTCCGGGCTAGAGAATTTCAGACCAGATCAGCTATTTTTTCAATGTAAAAATTCTATAAAAACTAAGCACTGATCTGGTGTAGTTTGTTTGAAAAAAAATCAGAAAAATTATCCTAAACAAAGAAAAATGCAAAAATAATTCAGTTGTGAATATGGACCAATCCTAACAGTTGGTTGGATGGCTAAGATTGAATGTTGGATGAAACCCGTCCTATCTCTAATGATTGGATCCGTACCCCTCACTCACTCGGCTTAGGCTTAGAAGCGAAGCCACATCAGAAAAGGATAGTGGCGGTACTAGTTGGGACCAATGTTGTCAGTATCCAATATATTCCTGTATCGTTTGGCCAACTATTCAAGTGAATCGGCCCATACCGATTCTCAAGTGAATCCGTTCTGTTATGTGTCAATCATATCGTGACACGTGTTAAGGTCATTAAAATAATAATAATAATAATAATAATAAATTTAAGCTATTTTTATATTTATTAAAAATAGCCGAATTCAGGTCAGTATCGTATCGATTTTTTGATGTGGTTCAGGCCGATACGCACCGATACCGACAACACTGGTTGGGACCCACTTACAAACAACTGCATCCCAATATGGCTGATCCCACGACTGAAGCAACAGTGAAATAAAAAAAATTATGGCATGACTCGTATCAAAATAAGACCCCACTAAGGTGGGCCATAATAAAAAGATCATTGCATAAAGCGCCGCCCTAAAAGACTAAGAAATGTGAATCACACAATGCACGTGATGATTCATCGAAGAAAGAGATAAGTGACGGGAATCGAAAGAATTCTTTGTAAATTTCAACTGACCACCAAAATTTTGTTCTTAATTAATATACATCCACTGAAGTTTTCATATTTTTAAAATTCTCCTTAGACTTGGCTTAGCAAATAACTCCATGTCAAAATAACCCATTTACGCTCACAAAAATCACTTAAGCCCATTTTTGGTTCCAACCTCAATTTCTTATTTCAACCAACAAACTGTTTTAACTAAAAACCTGCTTCAGTAATCTTCGACGACAATAATGAACTTTTTTTTTGGAATGATAGGCAACAATGAACCTCTTTTTTTTTTTTTTTCCAAGAGGGGTTGGCGTAGTAGAGGTCCAGCAGACAAAGCAGCAGCAACACCAAATGGCGAGTTTGAGCAGATGGTGGCAGCGGTGATGGGGCAATGCCAATGGTGGTAATGGTTGCGTTCAGCGGAGGTTCGACAGATAGAGGAGCAGCAAAACCCACAGAGGCAGGGGCGCAGCGGGTGGTGGTAGCGGCCATTGAGGGACGATGCAGGTGGTGTTGTGACCCAAGGAGGAAGGCAGAAGAGAGAGTGGTGGGCCGGCGATGAGGGGGCCAGGGGACGGTGGTGGCCAGATATAAGGACCATCGACGGTGGTGTCCGGAGATGGGGGGCGGCGATGGGGTGCCGGCGATGGTGGTGGGAGGAAAGGAGAGGGAGAAGGAAAGAGAGGAGAGCGTGAAAACGGGGAGGAAGGGTAAAGAGGATAGACAAATGAGGGGTTAAGTTGGGTTAGAAATTGGTAGTTGCTGACATGTGCTAAATGGGTTTTTCTGTCCTTCATATGTTTTATGTTTTTCTGCATAGTCGGAATCCGCATGCAGATCACGTGTTTTCTAAATTTATAAAAAATTTTAATTATTGATTTTTTTAACCTTATAAAAATCTATCCATGTATTGGACTCGAGCTTTAAGAGGTGATCCCTATAAAATCAAGTACATAAATCACATCTGTAAGATCAAAATTTAAAAAATAAAATAAAAAAAAGGCTGAAAGCCCCATTTTAGCAGGTTTATTTTGTACTTTGTATGAACAACTACTATATATATATATGTGTGTGTATGTGTGTGTGTGAGTAATGGGTAGGTGCTTAATGAAATATGATTAATCATACATGAATGCTTAATGGGTTTTTAGGTTTTTTTTGTTTTATGTTTAAATTTTGATATGTACTTGATTTTATAAGAATTAGCTCTTGAAGTGTTAAAAGATCAAAAAAATCAATCATCTAAACTATTTGTAAATTTTTGAGGCTCCAAATATCATTTTTTTCATCGAAAACACATGATCGAGGTGTAGATTACTCATAAATCGATCATGCCAAACACATTTACGAGGTCAAAACTGTAAAAAAAAAACACCAAAAGGGCAGAAAAACCCATTAAACAGGTTTTATTAAGCATATTTCATTAATCCCCTACCCATTTCTCTAGCCAAAGTACTGAATGAAATATGCTTAATGATACCTGCTTAATGCTCTTTCGGTATTTTTTTTTGCCGTTTTGACCCCATAAATGTATTGGGCATGATCTATTAATGAAGAATCCATACTTGGATCATGTGTTTTTCATTAAAAAATGATATTTGGAGTCTAAAAAATTTATAAAGATTTTGGAAAGTTATTTTTTTGATGAACCTTATAAAAACTCACCCATATGTCAGAATTGAACACTTCAAGAGCTGATCCCTATAAAATCAAGTATATAGATGGTCAAAATTTAAAAATAAAATGAAAAAAATATGTATCATTAAAAATATTTTATTAAGGACCAATGCTCTCTCTCTCTCTCTCTCTATATATATATATATATATATATATCTCTCTCTCTCTATATATATATATATATAGAGAGAGAGAGAGAGAGATTGGTTGTTGCTCACATGTTAGGTGCGAAATGATAAGTGCTAAATGGGTTTTTATACTCTTTCAACAATTTTTTTGTAGTTTCGACCCCATAAGTGTATCGGGTCGAAGAATCCACACCTGAATCATGTGTTTTCAATGAAAAAATGATATTTGGAGCCTTGAAAATTTATAAAAAAATTAGACCGTTGATTTTTTCAAACTTATAAAACCCACCCATGTGTCTGAGTCAAACTTTTCAAGAGCTCATCCTTATAAAATCCAGTACATAGATCACATCGGTCATAATTTAAAAATAAAATGAAAAAGGGCTAAAAACCCATTTAGCATGTTCATTTCACACCTAATGTATGGGCATGTTGTGATTTACAAGATACCACTATGTTGCGATTTGCAGGTATCACTTTGATACCTGTTACGAGTTATGAGATGCCACCATAGCGATTTATAGGTATCACTTTGATACCTGTTGTGATTGTGAACACGATTTGCCACAAGAAGAAATTAACGTGGTTCGGTCATTCTAGACCTACATCCACGACAACCACTCTCACTCTTTTTTTTCTTATTATTGAATCATCCAGGGATACAAATGCACATGTAGATAACCAGAAAATTATCACAATGGTACGATATACAGTTTTCATAACCAACTTGATATGCAGAGATATCCCTGTAACTGTTTGGATGAGATGAGATCGGATCCCTTAAATCAAGGAGAGAGAGAGGTGAAAAGAGCTTATCATCAACACTCCCCCTCAAGTAGGGTGTAGATGTTTGCACAACCCCACTTGTCGAAAAGGCTATGATAATGATCTCGACTCAGTCCTTTGGTGAATCCATCAGCAAGTTGTTCTTCACTTTTAGTATATGGAGTAGAGATCTCTCCTCTTTAAACCTTTTCACGTACATAATGACAATCAATTTTGATATGCTTAGTCTGTTCATGAAAGATTGAATTTGTTGCAATATGTATTGTTGCTTGATTGTCACATAACATAGAAATAAGTAAATCTACTGACATCTTCATTTATGTTAGGAGTGTTTTGGCCCATGTTATTTCACTGGCAGTAGTTGCCATGGCCCTATACTCGGCTTCTGCACTGGATCTGGCAACCACTCCTTGCTTTTTGCTTTTTCAGGTAACCATATTGCCACCAACAAATACACAATATCCCGTGGTAGACCTTCTCTCTGAACTTTTTGCCCAGTCTACATCCGTGAACTCCTGAATTTGATGATAATCATTCCGTTTATACCATAATCCTTGGCCTGACATTCCTTTCAGATATTGCAATATTTGATTTACGATTTTCCAATGTAGTTCCTGAGGAACATGCATACATATGCTCGTGAGATTGACGACATATGTAATGTCCGGTCGAGTAATAGTTAAGTAAATTAGTTTTTCAACTAGTCTCTCGTATCCTTCTTTATTAACTGTTACATCATCAAGAGAGATAATAGATTTTTGTCCACTTTCCACTGGAGTTTCTACAGGCTTGCACCTGATTTTTCCCGCACTTTTAAGAAGATCTAGCGTATATTTTCTTTGACATAAAAACATGCCCTTTTTTTAATGAGCTATTTTAGTGCCTAAGAAGTAGCGAAGTTTGCCTAAATCTTTTATGTCAAAAGTGTCATGTAGAAGCCTCTTTGTTTCTTGAATGCCTTCATTACCTGTACCTGTCAAAATGATATCATCCACATATACCAAGATAATAACCAAATGATTTTCTTCTCCTTTAACAAACATTGAATTGTCAGCATTACTTCTGGCAAATTTATGTTGTTCCAAACAACTGCTCAATCGATGGTACCATGCCCTGGGAGATTGTTTTAAGCCATAAATGGCTTTATGTAGTTTGCATACTCTGTCGGTATTTTCTCCTTCAGGATGTCCAGGTGAAAGTTTTATATATACTTCTTTTAAGTCTCCCTGCAAGAAAGCATTTTTGACATCTAATTGATAGAGAGGCCAATTGTAGTTACAAGCAACAGATAAAAGAATTCTTACGGTATTCATTTTGGCAACATGAGCAAATATTTCATCGTAATCGAGACCTTGAGTCTGAGTATATCCTTTAGCCACCAACCTGACATTGTATCTCTCTATTGTCCTGTCGCTGTTATGCTTTATCTTATATACCCAGCGACATCCAACTACTTTTTTTCCAAGAGGTAATCGAACAACTTTCCAAGTCTTGTTTTTATAAAGAGCTTGCAACTCTTCATTCATAGCTCGAACCCATATTGGATCAATTCTAGCCTCCTCATACATGGATGGCTCCTTAACCTAAGAAATGCGACTGATGTAGGCTTTGTGAGTCCTGCTAACTTTGTGATACCCAATATAATTTTCAATAGGGTACGTGACTGAGAATGCAACATAATCATTTAAATGACCAGGAGTTCTAGATTGACGCTCTGACCTTCTTAGCAATGGTTGATTTTCAGCATTTTTTGTTTCAGAGTTTTCCTCTTGCAATGAATCCAAAGTTCTTCCTATGCTGGTTGCAATTTTCTCACATATGTCGCTCATGGGCAGAACTACTTCTTTCTAAGGATAGTTTTTCTCAAATATGTCCCTAGTTATTGTCTCCCCCTGGCAATGATTTTGCTGAAAGTATGACGTATTTTTGTTGAATTCAACATCCCTGGAGATAAAAAGACATTGTTCTTCTACATTATAGCATTTATACCCCTTTTGAGATACAAAATACCCCAAAAAGACACATTTGGAAGCACGACTGCTAAGTTTATCCGATCCTTGTTTGGCTATAAATACAACACATCCAAAGCTTCTCATGTGATTTAAATTGAGTTTTTGTCTCTTTAGAATTTTAAGAGAAGAGTGTTTCTCTAAGATCCTGCTAGGCAGACGATTAATAAGGTAACAAGCAGTTAGAACTGCATCACTCCAAAAAAATTTGGGAACATTCATTTGGAATAGCAAAGCCCTGGTAACTTCAAGCAAATGACGATTTTTCCTTTCGGCTACTCCTTTTTGTTGAGGAGTACCTACACAGGTAAATTGATGATCTATACCCTTTTATTTTTTAAATTCATCAAACTGAGTATTTTTATACTCAGTGCCGTTGTCAGATCTTAGGATCTTGATTTTTGAGCCATATTGATTTTCTACCATAGAGAAAAAATCTTTAAATTTACAAAGGACTTCATCTTTGGTCTTAAGCAAATAAATCCAAGTAGCCTTTGAAAAATCATCAATGAATGTAAGATAATATCTAAAACCAAAATAAGATGTCACAGGAGAAGGTCTTCATACATCGATATGAATTAGATCAAATGGTTTTTAAACAACATTATCAGATCTAAGAAATGGAAGTCTAGTCATTCGAGCATATCTACAAACATCACACGAATGACAATCAAATTGAAAATCAAGAAACAAAATGTTCAACGACTGGCTTGATGGGTGTCCTAGGCGTTTATGCTACAAACATCCTTCATATTTTTCAACAAGCATGGCCCTTTCATGTCTTCTAAGCACATAAAGATCATCTGAAAAATTTTCTTCACCAATCACATTCTTCGTTGCCCTGTCCTGAAATATCACATTATACGGTGAGAAAGTGATATCGCAATTAAGCTCATTGGTAATTTTTGACACATAATAAGTTAGCTGACAAGCTTGGGACTACCATAACATCCAGTTCTTTTGCACGATCAAACGACTGAAATCTACTAATACCTGTTACCTCAACTTTTGTTCCATCTATAATAACAACATGCTTGCTGTCGAAAATGGGTCTTAGCCTGGATTTATCGGTTATGGTCGAACACATATGTTCACTTGCTCCATAATTAATGACCCAACTTTTATCATTATGAAGAGCAAAAATAGTACCTGGATTTGATGGAGAGGATGTGGAGGCCATCATAGCTACTTGATCATTTTTTTGACAAATGGTTTTAAGAAGCTCGACAATATTCTTCAGTTGAGTAGACAAATCTTCTGAGCTAACTTTATCATTTGGATTTGAAGTGGTAACCACATGATCAGATGATATGGCTTTATGAGGACGTCCAGTTGGAGCAGTTCCTGGTTTACCGTGAAGGTTCCAGCATCTATCCTGGGCATGTCCATTTTTTTTACAAAAAGTAAAGGAAATCTTGTTTCTTGGTTTGTGTCCTGACGATTCATAATTTTTTGCTGCACAAGCTACAACATTATTAAAAAGAGCTCTATCAGATGCTTCAGGGAGAGACTTTTCTACATTCATTACTCGACGACGAGTTTCCTCTTTCATTATGATAGAACATATATTGTTAACCGATGGTAATTTGATTAATAACAAAATCTGGCTTCGAACTTGATCAAATTCATTTTTTAGCCCATTGAGCAATTGGGATGCCTTTTCTTTTTCACGAAGATTTTTGAAGGAAATCATATCCGTGCATGTGAATGTATAAGACTCATATTCATCCCATAGGCGTTTCATTGTTCCAAAAAAGTTAGAGAAACCTTGAGTATCTTTCTTGAGATTATGAATCTCGCTAGACAACTGATACATACGAGTTATATTGTTTTGCTCGCTATACATTTCTTCAGCAGTGGTCCATATTTTTTGAGCGGTATTTACAAATAAAAAACCCTCAACAATTCGATTTTTTATCAAATTAAGAAGCCAAGACATAACAAGGTCATTAGCAGTCCTCCAATCACGATATTTTGGGGTCATTTATGCTTGGCCTAGTTATTTCTCCATTAATATATCCAAGCTTAGATCTGCCACTTAAATATAGAAAAACCGATTTGGACCAAAAAAGATAATTTGTACCATTCAATAACATCAATGTGATTTTTGTATTAGGTACCTGATCCTGGACAAGGATCTGCTCTGTTGGAGATTGAGGTTGTCCTGACGAGTT